>NC_051273.1:27785803-27998303 GCF_015220745.1 Sebastes umbrosus | reverse complement strand
TTTTTGAGAGTTTGATGTTTAGACCAGGACGAGTGTATTAAAAAAAGGTGGACTAGAAGCAAATACCTGATGCGTCTGCTCTGTGTTGTGTCTGATGGTGGACAGGTTAACATTAGGAATCATTTTAAAAGGGGGAAAAATAAATAAACAAAAAAAAAACAGTATTTTGTTGTTTTCCTCACTCTCACTAGCTTCACACCGCTTTTAATTTGCTCTGTTTACATTGGAGTTTATATTGTTAATGGCAGCTATTTGGCAATCAGTCCAGCATTACTGTCATCGAACAAGACGGTCAATGATATCAGCGTGTGTCTCCACGGAGACAGAGTGAAGTATTTAACAGCTAAGCCCCCCGAAGACAGGACACAAATTAACCACACACACCACAGGCATACACACACATGTGGCGCACACACACACACACACACACACACACACACACATATAGAGAGAAACCCCCCCAGACAGGAGACAAATTAACCACTTCCCACAGAGCAATTCACAAGGGAGCAGGGGACAGTAAACGGCAAATGATCAATATCGCTTTCTTCAGGAGCGCCCACACAATATTAGCCACACACGTAGATACATTTAACACGAGTGCATGTGTAAACACATAAACATGTACTAACGCGTTTCCAGTTATGTCAATCGTGTGCACAAACATACTATTTTAGGCCCAAATGAGGACAGTTTGATCCTCGAGTGTGACTGAGGAAGTCTTTGTGGTCGTGATGCTCTTGTCCCCGTTAGACAACTGGCTTTCTTCCCCCACCACTCTCTTCTTTTTTACTCCTCTTTAACTCTGAAGCTACAATGACAGGAGACAAACTAGCTATTTCCCCCAGAGCAACTCACCGGGGACAGCAGAAAATGAACTGCCCCAGATCAATACTATACTCTCTCTCACAGTCACTCTCTGCTCTCCTCCACAGATACACAGCAAAACGTGTGGCCCCCAGGAAAAAGACACTTTTAGGTTTGAATCAGAATTTTAGAATGAGTGTTTGCATGCATTAACTTGAAAAGTGTTAATTAGAAAAAGTGCAGGTGTGCAAGTATTTTAAAACACAAGGTAGAAGCCTGGACACGGATGAAGACGCGGGTATCCCATGTAAGACTATGTTTACATTCATTCCACAGCCTGGCTATTTGTCATATACGCTGGTTAAGGTCAACCTGCTTACATGAAGCTTTAATACACTGCAACTCCTGCCTTCCATGAATAAAACAATTTACCTGGAGCAACGTGCCCACAGAGAAAAAGATCCAGCCACAGAAGTATATAAAGACACTGCAGCCAGATCATAGTTATACACCAACCCTGTCTCCCACAAAATTGCGTTCCCATACAACTAAACTGTATTCTCCATAACGTTTCAAAGGAAACGTATTTTCTCCCTGATTACGGTCGCAGTTTTAAACACGTCATTAACATTGTAAATTGAAACAAAACAAAATAAAAACGTAACAAAACTACTTAGTTAGGTTTAGGCAACAAAAGTACTGAGTTAGGTTTAGTAAAAAAAAACATCATGGTTGGCTTAAAATGATTAAGTTTCACACGTGACACCAACAGCCATCTCCTGGGGGAAAGTCCAGTGTTTGTTTGACACATCCACCACCCCCTCCCGCCCGCCGTAGTGGACTTTCTCGTTTGTTATACTCATTATTATACCACGTAACTTTCGATATCATTATTCCACGTAACTTTCATTTATGGTCACTCGATATACGATGTCACCTGCTCTACGCGTCGCTCGTTGTGCCACGTCGCTCGTTTTGCCACGTCGCTCGTTGTGCCACATCACTCGTTGCGGCTGTCCACGGACTTACAAACATATTTGTAATGCGTCAAAGACAATCTTAATTTGCGACAAAATACATTTCCTTCCAAACGTAGTTGTAGTAGTTTAGTTGTATGGGAACATAATTTTAGGAGACGGGGCTGTTACACACAGTGCTGCTCCACAACATGTTCTGTCCATTTATTATTACTTTTTGAAATTTGAAAGTTATATATGAAATGTAATACCGTCAAGATTCTATGATGCAAAAGATGTTTGTCTTTGTTTGCTGTATGTAATTTATATATATAAGCCAACTCTTGTATTTGCCTTTTATCACTATTGCTTAACCTCCACCGTTTGCGGTGTGTCGCGCAGCGTCGGCTCTAATCTGCCCGTGTTGGAGGTTTTTTCGACGATTATTGGAATAATAATCGACTAATTCCCAGTGATTTTCAAATAGTATTTTTGCTTGGAATGCACATCCCTAGTACGTGCGCGTGTTATCAGTCGTATACATAGAATTTAATTGATCGGCCCCATTGTCACTGCTATTTGAATCAGTATCTGCCTGATATCTGATATCAGTATTAGATCAAATTAATAAAAGTTAAGTGTCAGAATTTTTTTTTACAAGGCGGCCAGTTATTTAGATTCCGACACAAAAGCACATTTTCGGAAATATGTGCATGCACGTGTATCAAATAGAAATCAGTCTGGATTTAGTGTTGAAGTGACGCTGATGTGAACAGGGGCAGGAGTTCACCAGTTGCTCAGGTTGCTGAGCCAGCAGTGAACATGTGCAGAGCCCCCTCTGCAGCTCACTGGCAGGAATGCAGCAGTAGGATCTGCTGGGGCTCATGCATGTGCGCGTACATGTGCAGGTGTGTGTTTAAGTTTGTGTGTGTGTGAGTTCTGAATCTGGCTGTACAACCTGACCCACTCACAGGTGAGTATAAATAGTACTGACCCCCGATTCTGGGTTTTCCTGCCAAGTCTCTGCTGACTCGAGAAGACATGTTGGAATCAAGACCAGCAGCCTTCTCTGAGCTCAGCGCTGCGGCCTGCTGCGGGCTACTGTCGCCAAATGTGGGATCAGAGTCAGACCATTATCACTGCCAGCAGACTCTTAACACTGATAATCAACCAGCAGCCAGGCTTTAAATTAGGAACAGACCAACTAATCATCCAAACATCATCGCATTACTATATATACTGATATCCATTTTTAGTTTTGTTCAGCTACTGTATTTAGTGCTGAAACGATTAGCTGATTAAAGAAACCAATCAACTGAAAATTAATCAACAACGACTTAAAGAATAGATCAATTAATCAATCAAAAGTAGTGTAAAATTCTATGTTTCCAGTTTCTAAGTTGTGAGGATATGCTGCTTTTCTCAGATTTATCCATCCACATCCCTACACCCCGGACAGGTCGCACACTTCCTCACAGAAAGTCCCCAGCAGCTGGTGGGTTTGAACCCAGAACCATCTTGCTGTGAGGCTTTTCTCTGATTTATATAATTGTTAATTCAATATCATTGGTATTTGGACAGTTAGCTGGACAAAGATGTCACCTTTGATACTGGAAAACTGTCAATGCAGTGTTGTAGTACTCTAGATTGGTCTTGGTCTCAAGACCACTTTTTGAAGGTCTCGATCTCGTCTCGTAATTGACTGCATTTTTACTCGGTCTCGTCTCGATCTCAGACAAAGAGGACTATTTATTATATTTCAAGACCACAAATGCAGGGATATCACTAAATTGTTATATATATATATATATACAGTATATATTTGGTGGATGAGGAGGTATCTTCATTTGGTTTCAGTGGGTGTTTTTATGGGAATGTGGATCTTTCAGATCAATACGAGGAGAGCCTGTGGTTTGTATGTTCCACATTTTATCGTAACTGTGTCACGCAGTGTGGGACTCGCGTTGGTCTGGTCTTGGTCTTGACTTGGTCTCAACCCCTCAAAGTCTTGGTCTTGACTTGGTCTCAAAGCCTTGGTCTACACTCTGGTCTTGGTCATGACTTGGTGTCAGTTTAGGTGGTCGAGACTACAATACTATGTCAGTAAGATTTTTCCCACATTTTATAGACTAAACAGTTACTTTAAAAAGTGATCAATAACAAAAGTGTTCATTGATCGATCACATGCCCTGTAGCTATGAAAACACAATGAAAATCTGACGTATGCAAGTCAAAGCCTTGAATTGCCACATTTACTAGAGAATAACATAATCTGAACCATAATTGTTTGACATGTTGGTGCCTGCAGAGACATTTGCTTCAGTTAAAATAGTTAATTAAAGGGATTATATAGGCAAAGATTTAGTACCGCCTCGCGGTTGTATGCCTCCGCAAACTAGTCAAAGTTGCCTTCTACATCCATGTCTGTCCAAAATGTCATTACTTCATCATTTTATCCTATTAGACATTTGTGTAAAATTGCCATAATTAGCATATGAATTCTTGAGTTATAGTAAAAAAAATTATGTTTTGTGAGGTTATCACTGGCGCAGAGGCATAAAAAGTCACAGCAGTCGATGTTCCAATAGAGCTCTGCGACTCCTAGAACAGTCAGTGTCCGTCCTTTCGATCAGAATGCAGGGTCGAAGTGTTGAGCCTCAATTACAACACCAAAGATGATCAACAAATCCTTCATCATTATTTTAGCCTTTAGTACCAGTTATTAATATCACAACTAGAGCTCATAGTCTGAGCTCTCCACCTATCGCCCCCCCCTCTGCCCTCCATGCCAACCCTGCTGGCATGACGGCTGCTGGAAGGTACCACAGCTTCCAGTGCCGGAGCTGCCATACCAAAATGGTCACACCTCCGCTACCACAAATGCCAACGGCGCTAATGCCAACTCACTGACAGCCACGTCGAAGCCACTGTGCTACTGTAAATCACACGAGCTGCTTCGACTGAGAGTGCAGGAGGAAGTGAGCCACTTCATGCTGCGATCATGGTACGCGCGACAGATACACACAGGAAAACACAAACACACTTCCCCCCAACCACACACAGAGTCGAGGACTCAATTACTCTGCTTCTGTTCAGAGCAAATCTCACTAATTAAATAGGTTAAGCATTAATTATTCAACCAAAGAGAGAGAGAGAGACCCTTGACGAGGGGGGAGGCGAGGGAGAGGGTACTGAAGGAGCATGGGAAGGGTGATGGAGGGGGGGGGGATGCAGCGCTCTTCTCGGGCTATAAAACAATCCTCACCCAGCGCGGCTAATCAATACAGCCCTGCTGGAATTAGCAGTTATCTTAAAGCCCTTTAACAAGAGCATGCTGACTGACAAACACAAACAATCATCCATTATTAAATACCAAAACACAACCGAGGCCCTGTGGAGGAGAAGAGGAGGCGGGAGGGACGCATGAAATCACTGAGGGCATGAGTGGAGGAGGGTGAGTGGAGGGAGAGTTGGTTGTGATTGAGTAACAAGGATGAATGAAAATGGAGAAATTCCACTTTATTACAACTTGGATCCTATTTTTGGCTAACCTGGGGTTACCTGATCGTCTGATTGCTCGTGCCAGACGGGACAAGTATCTTCTAAGACATTTTTATGGATGCAAGACAAATCCTTCTGATGAGGCAATTTTACCAAATGAATAAATCTTTGAACGCTTGCAGGTCTATGAGTTAAACATTGCTCTTTCAATAGTGTGAGGGAGTTCACTACCTTCTTTAACCAAATAAAAAAATCTAAGTTCACACATTATGACTATTGCAATAGCACAGAGCTGAAACTGAAGATGAATCTTGATTAATTAAGTTTTTTGCATGTAGTATCAATGTTGTTTTGGCCTATTCTAAAAATGGTTTCTGAATACTGGGTCCCTAAACAGTCTTGGAATTGCATAAATTGGGTACAACTGGAAAGCTGAGACTCTGGTGGATCCAATGAGCCCAACTGTATTCATGTGTGATTTTGTAAAATTTGGCCTAACTGTATAAAATGACCTGTTGGGACCTGTTGATCTAGGATAATCACTGCCTTTACAAACATAAACTAGAGACATAGGGCATTCAGAGGATGGGTGGCTTTCCTAGGTAAATTGACAATAAGGGGGTTTCTGAGCAGTTTCCAGAACCGAAGTGCTCGCCATCCAATCGCTGAAAAATGCAATTAATTAATAAAGAAATTTCCAAATGTCAAACGTTTTTGAAACCAAATCACAGCATGGCTTTTTCTATTGTGTTCCTCGAGGTCTTGGTGTCTTAATGTGGTATTTTGGAGGGATTATTGAATCTTTTTTTCAATTCTTGAGTGGTAAAAAAAATTGTTAAATTTAGCATTACATCTTTGTAACAAATGGTATCAACCCCAAAATTGCTGCAACAACTTACGACACAAGTGAACATGGGAATGACTATCATACTTCTATCATAATGTTCTTAGCACTAATACACTTTAAAAAAAATATTTTAATTTATTATTTTTTCTTATTTCTGATTTAAAAACTTGACGCACAGTGCTGAGCTACATTTCAAATTAATCTTCAGGTTCCCAGCTTCCAGATGATGTACACCACTTCTATGTGACACATACTGTTGACTTGCTATCTCCCCTTAAAGACCCCCCTAAAAATTACAAAAATGGGTCTATGGTAAAGAGGGGTAAAGGTTATAGAGAGGAAGAAAAGAGAGCGGCTGACAGGCCCAATCTATCATTCAGTTTACACCTGTCCATCATGTCTCTGCTGAAGAATCTGCTCTCCACATTTGTTCCCAACACCGACAACATTATTCCTAATGGTTAAATCTGGGGGACACCTGTAGGGAGGTTATGGTGGGCTTAAGAAGCCTACCCTCTGTTCGCAAGCAGGGAGGTCAGGGACGTAAGGGAAAGTCTGGGAACTGAGCTCAGAGGATTGCATGCCAATCATGGCTGGAGACACACAGTCAAATACCCCGGGGGGCCCGGGAGAGTGGACAAAACTGAAACTTTCCCCATGGGAGGGACAAAGACGTAAAGGAGAGAAAGGGAAGGAGGTACTTAGATGGGAGTATTAGGGACCGGTGGGGGGTGGAGGGGGATAGTAGAGAGTCACTGAATAACTCAACAAGACCAGAATAGACTTGGGGGGGTTCGGGTGTCCAGGCCGGTATGACTGAAATGGAAAGTTGGAATGGCTGAAAAAAAAAAAAGCCAAGAAGATAAAGGGTCAGGTTTCTCCTTAGCTTGGGGCCTGGACCTGGAGCCTGGCTCTGGGGGTGTGGATGGAGAGCCAGAGGGACAGAAAGATGGGAGACAGACAGAAAGACAGAGATAAAAAAGATAAGAGCTTACGGTCATAAAACCTGAGTACTGAGCTAGAAGGGATGATCAGTTCACATGACCATACAAAATTCACTAGCATTACAGGAATATGGGTCTTGGCCCCTACTTGGCTCCACCGGCACACTGAGACCAGCAGCCAAGACATTAATTAGGGGAATACGTTTAATCCCCGTGGACAGGGAGGGAGTAGAGAAATAGAGTGATGGTGCTGGTGAGCAATCAGAGAATGTGACTGCAGATAGAAGACCAGAAAGAAGAAGAGAGGAAAGTGTGGAAAGTATTGAGAATATGTACACTGTGGGTATGGGTGTGTGTTTGTGTGTGTGGCCAGTGTGACCTCTGCAGTGCTGGCACAACAACATACATCTAATGCCTGGACATCCCTGACCCCCTTTAAAGCACTGATCCCAAAATGTGGTCGACAAAGTCAGGGGATCACGCTACAGGCAGTTTTGGCAGAGAAAGTATAGCTGGGTGAGGCATTAACATAACATTGCATCGTGACATGACAGCTATACATTGTCTAGATTTGAATTTATAGCTATTATTGTACACTATTATTATAGTCAGCTTAAAGTTTTGAATCATTTTGCATCCTGCTTGTATGCAAAGTAGGGCTGTCAATCGATTAAAATATTAAATCGCGATTAATCGCATGACTGTCCTTACGTAATCGCAACTTAATCGCATTTTTTATCGGTTCAAAATGTACCTTAAAGGGAGATTTGTCAAGTATTTAAAACTCTTATCAACATGGGAGTGGGCAAATATGCTGCTTTATGCAAATTTATATATATTTATTATTGGAAATCAATTAACAACACAAAATTACAAGAAACCATCACAGGTACTGCATTTAGCATACAAATATGCTAAAATCATAACATGGCAAACTGCAGCCCAACAGGCAACAACAGCTGTCAGTGTGTCAGTGTGCTGATTTCACTATGACTTGCCCCAAACTGCATGTGATTATCATAAAGTGGGCATGTCTGTAAAGGGGAGACTCGTGGGTACCCATAGAACCCATTTTCATTCACATATCTTGAGGTCAGAGGTCAAGAAACCCCTTTGAAAATGGCCATGCCAGTTTTCCCAAAATTCGATAATTCAACGTAAAACTCGCGGGTGGGGCCAGCGGGAGAAACACTACTGCGCATATTCAGTGGACCGCATACCCCGGAAGAAAACACGTAAGCTAGAAAACTTTTTTAGCGTGTGCGTCGCCAGGCGAAATTCTAATTTGAATGAAAAGGTGCCATCTTATATCCAGTTCTTATAATACAGTAGATCCATGGAAACTATCGACCAAAAAAGGAAAACAAAGAAAATTTCTGATGACTGTTTAAGATTAATCTACAGTTCAACTTTGGCTCCTTTAAAGCTAATATAGAGGTCCTAAATTCAACCCCTTAAGAAGAAGATTGCATTACGTGATTAAAGAGAACAATTTATAAACCTCCTAGAAATCCTCATCAAGACCCTGAAGTTATAAACCATCCCCCGTGTCAACAGCAGTGCCCAGTGCCCAGATAATGCTGCCCTGGTCATAATGACCAACCAGTGACCAACCCCCCCCCCCCTCCACCCATCAGTCATACAATCCCTGCTCTACCATGTGTCCATGTCCGTGTGTGTGTGTGTGTGTGGGACATAATTAACATGCCGAGCGCTCCTCGGGCTCTTTGCTCGTCTTCCCACGTAAACGGCAAACCCCCAATGATTATTATGGTAACACGTCAGTGTGTGCAGACATATGGAGGAGAGCTGTGGGAGATAGGGTTACTGTCATAGGGAGTACAGCAGGGTGAGGGGCTGGGCAGCTATACCAGCCTGCTCTCCGGCTGACAAAAGGTGAAGATTTATGGAGTAGCTCCTAATGGCCTCTTACTTTCCCCTCCCTGTTACCACACGGGCTGTTCTCATTCACAGTTCGTAGCTATACCGACAAAAAATTATGCACAGTAATTTGTATTTATCCCACAAAATCAATCTGTATGTAATCAACGTAATCGTAAACCAGGAAATATAAAGACAGACAAAACACCGCATAGGGAGGATGTCGGGGTGGATCAAAAAACACCGGACTTTCGCTCCAGGAGACCGACGTTCGTATCACGTGTGAAAGCAGAACTCAACATCGATTTATTTTTCAAGTAACTTCCATACTTAAAGGAAGAGTGTGTAACATTTAGGGGGATCTACTAGCAGGAATATAATATAATATTAATAAGTATGTTTTCTTAAGCGTATAATCACCTGAAAATAAGAATCGTTGTGTTTTCGCTACCTTAGAATGAGCGGTTTATATCTACGTATGGTGCCGACCGCCATGTTTCTACAGTAGCCCAGAACGAACAAACCAAACACCGGCTCCAGATAGGGCCATTTGCGTTTTCATGTTTTTACATCGGCCAACGTAGTTCTCCTACACGCTTGGCACAAAGGAGGAGTTTCAGTTTGTTTGTAATCTGCAATCTCACCGCTAGATGCCGTCAGATCTTATACACTGCACCTTTAACGCCACTTCCGCAGTTATTTTAACCCAAACCACGATATTTTCCTAAACAAGTAGTTTTTGTTGCTTAAACCTAACCAAGTTTATTCCTGTAAAGACGGAAGTTCATTTTGAAAAGACTGTATGCATGTAACGGGCGGAAATTGGCACGTGTTGCTGGACATTCGTAGGAAAAAAATGAAAAATGAGGAATAACTTTTCGTAAGATATCACACAAACCATTATATGAGGATATGTTGTTGCAACAGAACACACATGCTTCATGTAACACAACAAGACCAAAACCACACAGGACTGACACATATCAATACGTAAAATTAGAGAGAAAACAGAAAATAGCTCAAGAATAAACAGAGTTTAGATTTTGCTCCACGGCTGTTGAGTCTAGTGTATTTTCAACATTGGAGACTGATTGATTTGAATGTATGATTTTAATCATTACTTGAATCGTAGAAATCAGACACCACAGTCTGCAGACTAAAACTGCAACAATTAATTGATTAATCGATTAGTTGTCAGTTTTTATTAAATTAATTGCCAACTATTTTGATTATCGATTAATTGGTTTGAGTATTTTTTTGAGAAAAAAGTCAAAATTCTCTGATTCCAGCTTCTTAAATGTGAATATTTTCTGGTTTCTTTACTCCTCTATGACGGTAAACTGAATATCTTTGAGTTGTGGGCAAAACAACAAATTTGAGGACGTCATCTTGGGCTTTGGGAAATTCTGATTGACATTTTTCTGAAATTGTATAGACCAAACAACTAATTGATTAACTGAGAAAATAATTGACAAATTAATCGACAATGAAATTAATCGTTAGCTGCGGCCCTACTGTAGTCAGAGGGGACAACACCATGAGGAATTGGGCATGCACCTGTTTAAATACTGTAAAGTTGGATTATCGTCAGGATTCATATCCCTATATCTAAAGACGGCAACACCCCCGACCCCAGCCAAGCCATTTACCAATATTTGACACTTGCATTGCCTGCCATGTGTTCTCGAATCATTAGTAAGGCTCTGCTTGGTCCTGTTAGGTTTCTGATTTATTCAGACAGCAACGGCACATGGGCCACTCCTCTGGATACCAAGAAAACATTTACCTCCTTAACTGGGAAGGAGTCACAGTCATCTCAGGCTAAAGTTTATGGACTCAATAGTATTGATGACACATTTCAACACATGCCGCTCATCCACCCCCCTCATAGAGGGATGCATGCGTGAGATAAAAACACCCCTCTCACGATGGCAAACGGCACTCGGGGCTAATCTTGGAGTTCCATCGAAATAACAAGAACTGTTGGAACATCTAGAACCATAAGGGTGTTATTTCTTAAGGACAATGTGAGAGAACTTTTGAGAAATTTTGAAACTCTTTCAAAAGACGTTATCCAGTCATTTGACCGGGTTTAGTGCGTTCACTACTCTTTGTGTGTCCTCGAGGCCAGCGAGGTCCATCTGCATGTTGATCTCGAATGAGTCAGAACTTTAATTATGGCCAGTTGACAGTTTGATGAGAGTACGTGGAAGGAGGAGGGGTCTTACAACACTGATGGGTAGGAGTTACTCATGTGGACATACTGTAGGTACACAGGGGTCTGATCACCGGGCCTGCGTTGCTCCCTGGGTCGTGAGAGGTTAATCAAAATGCCAAATGTTACTGTGCACCGCGGCGGAGGGCTATACTGAGCCCGTCCTGCACAAGACACCATCTAACATGAGAAACTGAATCATTCACGCAACCGAATAGCCACACTGTTTATAGCAGGCACAAAGATAAATGCATGTAAAGGTTGACGCTATGTTTTCCTCATAAATGCTAAAACATACACACTCTCTCTCCTACTACTGTCTGCAGTGGCAACAGCAGTTTCTGCCTAAACCATTATGGTAATGCAACAATTCTGGATGTGTGATTTGTTTGCATGTGTGTGGGCGCATGTGTCCTGGGGAGCGTGTGTGTGTCAGAGACAAATGGTGACAGATATAAAGAGAAAGGAAGAGACAGAACGCCACAGACAGAGACACAGACAGACAGGCAGAGAGGACAGAGAGGTCCACCTGTTTGACACAGAGAGCCTGAGAAAGTGCAGAGGAATGAGTAGCATGCCAGTGTGTGCGTGGTTGTGTGTATGCATTAGGTTAAGGTCCACACCGTGCAAATGTGTGTGTGCTGTCCAACTGATAAAGCACTGGAGAATGGCATTCAGAGAACGGTATGTCGAAAAGCAGCTGATGGGAGAATCATGCACTTCACCAACACACACACACACACACACACACACACACACACGGTGACAAATAAACTATTAAAATCATTTGACCGAAAAAAAGTTCTGAGAAAGATCAGCATTAGATATAGAGTGACGCTTCCAGTACGCACATAGCAACACAGCTGTGTGCTGTGATGTCCAAACAAACAGGGAGTTAATGTCCTAATGTCCTCTATAAGCTGCCTCTGTGTGTCTGTGTGTGTGTGTGTGTGTGTGGGGAGGGTGAAGGGGAGTCAGTGAGAGGAGAGCGCGGTGTGAAGGAAAAGTGGGAGAAACTGGAGCAAGTGTGAACCAGAGAGTGATACAAAGAAACAAACTAAAATAAACAAGCGTGTGTCGTGCCAAGCTGAAGTCAAAAAAGGACAGACTGGGCTTTAGAGTGCAGTCCAAAGACAAACTCGTTGGCAGTGACATTTTGTGATTTATTTTGTTGTCATATCAACTTTAGGTAGGGGGAAAACACACATCGGCGAGGAAACAGTATTCGACACAACACCGGGACCGTTAAACAGACTATGCGGTCCATTCGCTGTTTTCAGACATCCGCCTGGAAGAGAACGATCAGGAGTACGATATGCTGTCGTTCAACGAAAGCACAAATAACCACAAAGATAGCGGTGAAAAAAACAAAGAGAGCCTACGGGAATTTCTGTTTGAGCAGCCGGGGAGAAATACCTGTCACATGTGCAGTTGTTACATTATAAACTACTACTACATACCCAATCCACCGGCCTTTTATCTCCATCCAAAGCGGACAAACTACAACAACGATCTACAGTATAGTTAACAATGCAACTTTAGCTGGCTTGTATGTTTTCATTTGCAGCCTATTATGCTCACGTTTCTCTGGCTATGTTGTCTATAGAGTGCTGCAGGGGTGAAGTATTTTTGTAGGTCAACCAGGAAGTTAGCATCGCACTGGTTCCTCGATAAAAAGCCAATCATGGGATTTTTCTATTGGGTTTTGGATTATTGCAGAAAACAAACTCTGTGGCAAACAAACATTTATGATACTTATTTTGTTCTGTAAGATAATCTTCACAAATGAACACCAACTTTTATGATTTTTGAAGTGTGACGAGTTGGCGTGATGACGTTTTGTAATGTCATGTAGCCACTCGTTAGCAACCGCCTCTTTAAGACACGTAAAAGCTTCAAAATTCACGAGAGGGATATTTACTGACGTATTTTATATCGTAGAACAAAATGATAAAATCTCTTAAGCTTGTGTTAACCACAGACCTTATTTCAGACACCTAACTAAAAACCCATTCAAAAAAACCTACTGACATCGAGACGAGGGAAGCGGAAGTGCTAAAGGCATCAATTAGCGTGATTCTCTGAAGAGTTTAAGTACAACGACGCTGGGAAATACAGCAGTGGCATATCCTGATGAGTGGATTGCCCAACAACCAGCACAATGACATTGAAAACCATGGATGCAGGAGTTTTGACGCACGTCAGATGCTGTTAGTGTGTGTTTCTCTTCAATATAATGCAACATCACTGCCATCTTTGTTTAGCGAAGCTTCAATCAACAAATGACTTAAAATGGAAGTTGGTTTTAAAGCAGGCAAAATCAACATTTTCTTTAAATGCAACTTTCTAATGGTAAAATGGTGGTACGCAAACATTCTGCTCGCACTTCTGCAAAAATGGTTTCTGAGCTCCTCAAATTATTTTACAGCACGGTAAAGCCCCTTGTTTGTTGGAAGCATTTCATCTGTGTTTGTATGTGTCGTACATACAGTAGCGTGTGCATGCATATCACTGGAGAAAGTGAAAAATGTCAGAGGGAGCAGGACCCCGATGCAGAGCAGCACACATGATTTATGGGTAAAATAAATGGGATCACTGTAGGCACGGTAACAGGATCCCTGAAGGAGGACGGAGGATTAGTTTGTGGTGGTAATGGGCTCCGTGGTATCAGGTGGTGGAGGGAGGGGGGGCAGCATGTTGGTAAGCTGTTGGTGGCAGCACTGCCACTGTGAGAGAGCTACTCCTACTACAACACACAAACAATCTGACCCCTGTGTGTTTTATGATTTACACAAACAGGGCACCAGCTGTGAGCAGTAAAACTAGAGTAGTCATTGGATACATTTACTTCTAAATACTAACTCAAGAGTAAGAAGAGAGAGCTGGACTGTAGTCGGACTGAAAACAGTCCTGCGTTAAAAGAAAATTAAATGGTCTACATTACCAGCGTAGCGTGTTGTTGCAGGTACCTGAGAGAAGATGAGCAATACGATACAGATCTAAGTCTTGATTTAAAGCTGCAGTTGGTAACTTTAATAAAAATAACTTTTTGTCATATTTGCTCAAACTGTCACTATATCCTGACAGTAGTACATGAGACAGATAATCTGTGAAAAAAATCTGGTTCCTCTGCCTCCTCTTTGTGTTCCTAATCGCATTTGCAAGATTCCACCGGGCCCAAAGAAAAACAACCAATCAGAGCAGAGTAGTCGCAGCTTGTGAATTCCAATCAAACGGTCAGACTAGGCAGCGCTGATCAAATATGAATCAAGATTCTGTTACTGTAATGCCCATTTCTTGCCTCAAATGTTTTCAGAAACAATGTAAAATGAAAACAGTCGAGCCAAAGCCAAGCACCGCCCACCGGCCGGATCAAACTTTCTCATTTTACAGCTAAACAGTAAACTACAAGATGATTCTGAAAACATTTGAGCTGAGAAACAAGCATTACAGTATCAGAATCTTGACTCCTATGTGATCAGCGCTGCCTAGTTTGACAGTTTGATTGGAGTTCACGAGTTTCACAAGCAGTGATTGACAGCTGCGTTAGAGAGACTGTTGAGTTTAATCTCCAACAATATGGAAAGTCTGTTTCATATTTAGGCGTCTTTTGAAAATAAGTGCAGATTCACCTTCAAATGTTACTGATCACTGCTGAGTTGAAATGGTTGGTTGGTTGGTTAATGAAGTGGCAGCAAATAAATCGGCAATGATACCCTACATACCCTATGAGTATAAGTGTGAGTGGGGCTGCAAGCTGCAACTAATGATTATTTTCTCGATTAATCTATTCATTGTTTGGTCTATAAAATGTCAGAAAATAGTGAAAAATATTGATCAGTGTCTCCCAAGATGACATCCTCAAATGTTTTGTTTTGTCCACAACTCAAAGATATTCAGTTTACTGTCACAGAGGAGTAAAGAAACCAGAAAATATTCACACTTGAAAAGCTGGAATCAGAAAATTTTGACTTTTTTTCTCAAACCGGTTAATCAATAATCAAAATAGTTGATGATTCATTTAATATTTAACAACTAATCGATTAATCGTTGTAGCTCTAAGTGTGAGCATAAATACCTTCGTCTCTCAAATGTGAGGACTTGCTGCTTTTTGTCTTATCTGATGGTTAACTTAACTTAGGTGTTGCACTGTTGATCAAACAAAACAAGACATGTGACGTCATCTTGAGTTTTAGGAAATTGGAGCCGGCATTTTCACTATTTTTCTGATTGAAAATAATCATTATTTGCAGTCAAGAGTTATAATGCCACATTTTTACATTTATTGTAAAAAAAAAAAAAAAAAAAAAAGTATAATTGTATAATGATTTTGCTACATCAGCGCTTTAAATTCAGATTTTTTTTCAGAAAGTGATCTATAAATTCAGATGAACTCTCGTGACATTTCAGTTCAGACCTAGAATAAGATTATACAGAAAATGCCTGCAGTCTGCAAAGTGATATGCGGTACCGGGCTTAAAAAGTCACAAGGCATATTAGCAGAACGGTGAAGACAGCTACAGAGAGGAGAGGAAAAAAAAAAAAAAAAGACTGAGCGAGAGACTGGATGAGAGATGGCGAGGGAGGAAAGAAACCGGAGTGAGATAGAGACCTGAAACGCTCCAGAAGCCTGTCACATGGGGCCCGAAGCCGCACGGCTCAGCACTCTTCCACTCCGTGTTCTGTCCGCTCCTGACATTTATCTGCTTTATTAGATTATCTGGGCTACATGGCTGTCTCCGAGCACATGCGAGCGCACACACATATAGATATATACATTCACACACACCTCTCGATTCATTACAGCCCTAACTGCTTACTTAGGTTTATGCCCTCTTTAAATTAAACCACAGATAACCGAGCACCTCAGAAGAGAGGAGAGGCTAAAGCCGGCCATTGGGGAGGAAATTAAGAAACATTGTTTGCGAGTGTATTATCATGCATGTGTGAGTGGTCATAAGGTTGCTTTTTAACGGGCTCATCTATAGGGACTCTGCTTCCCATCATTAGTAATTCAATTTGCTCTTTATTAGCGGCTCTTATCGGAGGCGCAGACGGCTACGTGCAGCTCTCCTCACTCCATCTTCCGCTGCTCCACCTTTCCCATGTCTCTGATTCCGAATCCCCGTCTTTAATTAGAGATGCATGTGTTCCTGCTAGGGAAGGCCATTCGGGGTCTCCACATGACACGGAGAAATGATGAAGAGGAAGGGGAAGCGGCGGGGGAAAGGGTGCAAGGTGGTGTGCAGAAGGACACAAAAAGTTAAAGAACCAGAAAAAGAGGAGCAGACTGATAGACGCAGAACCATGGGGACGAATAAAGCCTAATGTTAATAGTGATGGCTTTTCTAATGTCTTCTGACTTCATTGAGTATGGGAGATTACACCAAGATGGGCATGAGGCGTGTAGGGTACACGCAGAATGACCGGAGGGCTGGAGGGGCAAGAGGAGGGAGAGAGAGGGAGGGAGGGGGCTGTAAAAACAATGATTGCTTTCCATCAGGTTAGGCCTATATTCTACAGTTCGTTAAAACAATCCAATTTGCAAAAGGATAATTATGCATTAGCTCCTTTTTATCTACTGGAGGGGAGAGCGGTGCCAGGGCTTGATAGCGGTGGCGCTGCCTGCCTCCACCTCTGCAAATTACCCGCTATCGGCACTTGTTCGCCATCACGGCTGAATTGGGCAATCAATTAACCTCCCCCCCTCCTCCTCTGAGAGTCTGCCTGTAAGCCTCTCTGGTGACAGCCGGCAACACGAAGCCCCTACGAGGACTACATGTGTGTGAGCTGCTGCCCTCTACTGGAGGTAGCCGGAATAGCTGCTGTCAGAGCCACCGCTGAAGGGCCAATTACTTGTAAGCTTTGTCCCTATTATAAATCCGGTTTAGAGTATCTAGTGTGTTCACACTGGAAAAATAAAAGAATAAAGTATACTCAAGAAAAAAAAACGTCAGTATGCAGAGAAAAAAAAAAAGCTTGATATGAGTCCTCATTGAGAATTACAGTTGGCAGTGTCATTTCAAAATCTCAGGTTGATTGAACCATCAGCACATGAACTACATCATTTCCTATTAGCGCAATATGGTAAAATACAAAAACATTGAACTACAACAATAAGTATATATACAGTAGGGCTGCAACTTACTTATTTTCATTATCGAATAATCTGTTGATTATTTTCTTGAATATTTGTTTAGTTGTTTGGTTTGTCTAATGTCAGAAAGTGGTGAAAAATGTCGATCAGTGTTTCCCAAAGCCCAAGATGACGTCCTCAAATGTCTTGTTTTGTCCAAAAGTAAAGAAACCAGAAAATATTCACATTTAAGAAGCTGGAATCAGAGAGTTTACTAAAATCAATTTATCAATTATCAAAATTGTTGGCGATTAATTTAATAGTTGACAACTAATCGATTAATCGTTGCAGCTCTAATACACAGTAGTACATTTTGTATTCTACTAGTGTGTAGTTGGCAGTAATGTGGGAACACTGGGGCACAGGTTTTGCAGAACTGACACCAGCACTGTAGCGTAACATGATGCCAAAGTAGAAAGAAAATTCAGTCAACGAAAAGCGAGACGCAAAGAACCAAGTGAGCGTGAGACGTGGTGATGTTTTGACGCTTACAGATATGAGAGGTTGACAGAGAGAGAGTTGCAGCAAAGAAATGTAACATTTGTATGGATTGTGAGAGAGAAGACTGTGCCCTCTGAGGGTTGCTTCCATGTGTGAAGACGTCAAGGCTGATCAGTGAGTCTGTGGCTGCATCCAAAATCGCATATCATACACTACATACCCAATAGGTGTACTATCGTTCAACATACTATTGTGTGAATAAAACGTAGTATGTATCTTTTTGGACGCACTGAGTAGTAATTACATCATCACTTCCTGAGAGCCTCCTTACCGGTTGGAGACGCGTAACCACGGTAACCCGTGCCAACCTCATGTGACCAAACGATGATTTGTGAGAATTAAAGTCTGAATTCATTTTAAAAATATATTTCACCTAGCAAAGCGAAATCTTATACTCAAACTGAAGCGTTATTGATGTTACAGAGCTGTCCGTCAGCGTCTGTTATGAATGTTGTCGTCACTACCGCGTTGCATTATGGGATATTTATACCGCCGTAGTGTTCAGCACTGCATACTGTAATATTTCACCAGAAACAGTATGCCATTCGCATACTTTTCATACTAAGGTTTCAGACCAAATAAAAAATCTCACACACTGTTTTAGCGTACTAAATAGCATGTTAGTACGAAATTTCCAACGCAACTTGTGTTTTCTTTGGTTTTTAAGAGCTGAATCACACACAAACAGATTTTTAAAAACAACAGAACAGAGCACAAAACATAACGCCGTTGGCAGAGAGCATACAGTAACAGAAGATCGCAACAACACTTTAATTGGATGTGTAAAATCTAGTGGGCATACAGTGGATGTGTAAATCATTGGAAAGATGTAAATAGCAGCTTACAACACACAAGACAAAGCACTATGATGACTTTGTGCGACTACAGAAAGAACAGACCAGCCAGTTATGCAGAACAACCATTATCTGTGAAAAACAAAACAATACTACTAATTGCTAATACTAATTACCAATATCTAATATATATATATACACACTAATCACTAGACTAATGTGACTAATTTGTTCCCACTTTGGTGGAAATGTCAGGAGATCCTACTGGACCTGAGAACTATGTATGGGGATGTAAGGTTTTTAAATGCTTGATGGACAGTTGGTGAGTTATTGGCAGAACAAGTTGTCATAGCACCACCAAATGGCCATCGGGTGTAATTCTACTTCACTAAGGAGAGGTTGGGTATTCAAACCTATCTAGAAAGTTTAGCTGCTGTGGGTCTTACTGTATAGCTGCTGAGATCCACATGCTTGTAAATGAGGAAGAGGAGAAAAAATATTAAAAAGATTAATAAAAAATAACTATATGGTTCGAGGATTTCTCCTATAAGACCACACAGTTGAACCATAACAAGCCAGATTAGACATGATCCCTCTCAACCGTGTGATGATATTTTCCATGGTTCATTTAGAGCAATAAATCATGGTAAACTCATGACAGAAAAACTATATAGAATGAATGCTCTTCATGAAATTGAGCGGAACAATACTCAACAACATTATATACTACCATGTGTGTGTGCTTCTTACCTGTCCTTGATGAGGTGGGGGAGAGCCGCCTCAGCTTGTGTCTACCAAAAGACACCAGCTCCCTGGAGGGTGTCCTCCTAACTCCTGTGGGACTCCTGGTCAAGCTGTGCATCCGACCCCTCGGGGAGTACTTTACTGCTGACGGGCTGGTCCCCTTGTCTGACCCACCTCCACTGTGGGCACAGGACAGAGGGCAAAGGAGAACTGTGTCAATAAAGGCTAATATTTAGCAAATTATATTGAGAAAAATCTATTTAATTCAAGTATTCTGACACATTTTGCTGCCACTGTCTGGCAAACAGTTGCACTAAAAAGAAGAGCAGGTGTCAGAACAGAGTTGAACAGTAAAGCAGATCATGTGCATGTTTATATTACTTACCTATTAGCAGACTTCCTAATGATTTTCATCCTACTGCGCAGCTTGAACCCACCAGGGGAGGAGGAGGGCATGAGGGAGGTACGCTGGGTTGCAGATGGGGAAAGAACAAGCCCTCCTCTCACTCCTCTGTTGCTTTTTTCTGACGTCCAGTGGAAGGCAGATTTACGACGAGCTGCTGTTGCCCCTCCCGTCACTGCCGCAGAGGTACCCTGACCTCCGGCCTTCCAGCGGTAACGGCTACCCGGTGAGGAGTTGGTGGAGGAACCCGCAATACCCTTTTTTATCTTCGAAGGAGTGGAGGCTGCTCGGAGTTTCTTGTTGACCTCTCCCTTGTTGACCTCTCCCTTCTCCAGAGCTCTCTGGGAAAGAGCCAGGGCTTTGGGTGACAGTGACTTTCGAGGGATTTTTGGTTGGGCTCCAGCAGAGGACGAGACCCATATGTACTTGGAGGTCTTGGGGGCTACGTTGACCGAGCTTAGCTTTCGAGGCAACTTCTTGGCAGGCGTCCTCTTGGTTGTTAATGAGGGGGAGCTTCCACTGGCAACTCGAGCTTTTGAGAGTGACGTTGGGGCAACGGTCACAGCTTTGCCTGTGGGCGAGGAAACGGAGCTGGCTTGTTGAGGCTCCGCTCCTCCCACGTTCTGGCTTTTTACCCAAGTGAACTTGGATTTTTTCAAGAAAGATTCATCAACTTGGCTCCGGCTGGTGTGAGATGTGGGGTTGTGGGATTGTTTTGATACTTTAGACAGAGCAGGGAGAGGCGGTATGGTATTACCAGTCGTGAGAACTCCTGGAGTTGTCGTAGTACTAGTAGGTTTAGTCTCAGTGCTGGTTTTGCTTGTCAGGGTAGGTTTGATCTGTGTTTGAGGGATGCTCTGCAAACTGGTCGAGGCCTTAACTGAAGAACCACCGTCTTTCTTTTCTGGCAGGACTACACGCCTGCTTTCAATCCTCTGCTGAAGCTCTTGAGACTGTCTGTTAAGCGTTTCATGTTGCACAATAGTGCCCGTTGAGACTGAATCTCCTTTTCCATCTTCATGCTGAGACACAGCTGCTCCTGTTTTTTTAAGAGTATTTTTTTTCTCTGTTGCAACTCCCCCTGTGATACTGTTTACACATTCCTCTCTCTTCTGTTGAGGGATCCCAGATGATAAAGTGGCAGTTGTGATTCTACCACTCTCCTCTCCTCTGCTGTGGCTGGGCAGTGAGGTGCTATGAGATATACTGTGGGAACTGGACTGATGAACAGCGGAGGAAGCAGAAGCTGATAGATGTCCAACAGACAGCTGAGCGTTCTTGTTGCTCAGCGAGTACGTTTTCCTCCAACTTCCAGTGCTCTGAGGAGCATAGAGTCCACCTCTGGAGCTGTGAGGATGGACGACAGATGTGCTGTGACCTCTGCCTCTGGTTGATGTTGGAGCTTCTGGATGCCTCTGCTCATCTCTTGCAAACGGGACGTCGCCGTGGACACTCTTGTGTTTATTGATGAGATCTGGGAATTTGAAAATAGGAGTTATTTAGTTGTACAATCACATCCAGAGTGATAAACAATAATAAGAAAACAGAAACCATGTAAAAGAGTTGGTTTACCCCACAAAACATAATTCTCACTGCCCTTCAGCGGTATTTAGTCGTGTAGATAGTTTTGATTTATTCTGAAGATGGAAGGGATTTAGTTTGTGATGCTCACAGCAATAAAAAATCCCATTAAAGAACAGTGTCCCTGTTACTCTACACAACATGCTGTCAACAGTTTTTACTGGGACTGAAGACATGTTAAAAAGTAAAGGAATAACCTCAACAAGTGAGTGGAGAAATCGAGAAAATCCAGATGCTTCCATATAGGGAATACTGACTCACTGAAAGGTTTGATAAGAATGAATATGATTGAAATGTTTGACTTCACAGTCAGCATAACTCAATATCCACACTCTAGGGGGATAAAAAAGCATCCTGATGGAAGCAAATTAAACTCACAGCTAGTCTAATTTGTTTCCATCAGGTTTCCATGACAGATATATGAGATCTTTTAATCCATCAGGTGTTTTAAACAAAATGTATTTTAGCCTGTGGATATACCTCCACATATATATTTTTGTTTTACTTATTAGCCAATTCACTGACTGCTGTAAACAAAACTGCCCCTCTGGGACATTAAAGCTCTACTCTACTGTCTTCTACACCTAAGGGAGATCTTGGATATGAAACTGCCTCTTTCATCATCATCATCATCACCATCATCACCACCACCATCAACATCATCATCACCACCACCACCACCACCGACACCACCATCAACATCCTCATCACCACCAACACCACCATCAACATCATCATCATCCCCACCACCACCAACACCACCATCAACACCAACACCACCATCAACATCATCATCATCCCCACCACCACCGACACCACAATCAACAACATCCTCATCACCACCACCACCGACACCACCATCAACATCATCATCATCATCATCATCACCACCACCACCACCACCACCATCATCATCACCACCACCATCAACATCCTCATCACCACCAACACCACCATCAACATCATCATCATCCCCACCACCACCGACACCACCATCAACATCATCATCATCATCATCACCACCACCACCACCACCATCATCATCACCACCACCATCAACATCCTCATCACCACCGACACCACAATCAACAACATCCTCATCATCACCACCAACAAATGAAATAATGTTGTTCTGCTAAAGGAGCATTTGAGCTGTTCTTGCGGATTTTAATGGACCAATTCCTTAAACACTTGGTTGTTGTATTGTCCTCGATACCGGGACACATAGCGTTAGCTAAATGCTGCCAGGTGTAAAGTCAAATAACCCTAATACGTTAACCCTAACTTGTTAGGTGAACCGACCATTTACCGTGATGCCTTGCAGTTGAACAATTAGCTAAGCTATCCTGTTGACTGCATAAACAGCGAGCTAGTGATTTATTTCCAATGAAAGTTGAATATAGACTAAATGAACTACCTACCGCTAACTCTACGTGCAGGTCATTATGAGCGGTAACCATGGTGAAAGGCACCGCTGACTCTACGTGCAGGTCATGATGAGCGGTAACCATGGTGAAAGGCACCGCTGACTCTACGTGCAGGTCATGATGAGCGGTAACCATGGTGAAAGGCACCACTGACTCTACGTGCAGGTCATTATGAGCGGTAACCATGGTGAAAGGCACCGCTGACTCTACGTGCAGGTCATGATGAGCGGTAACCATGGTGAAAGGCACCGCTGACTCTACGTGCAGGTCATGATGAGCGGTAACCATGGTGAAAGGCACCGCTAACTCTACGTGCAGGTCATTATGAGCGGTAACCATGGTGAAAGGCACCGCTAACTCTACGTGCAGGTCATGATGAGCGGTAACCATGGTTAAAGACGCAGGTCATTATGAGAGGTAACCATGGTGAAAGGCACCACGTGTCTTCTGTGTGGGTCAGCCTGAGCTGACTAACGGTTAACCCTCGTGTTTTATATTATAATACTTAGATAAAAACAGCCCTAAGTCACACGACAGCTCTGAATTTCAAGGGCGCAACAATTAAAACCTGTTTTCTAACCCGCCTGCTATAAAACCAAACTGTGGACGTTATGAATGTATATTTACTTTGTAGAAGTTCAATCTGTCTCTTCAGAGCTTCTCTCTCCTCCATGTTTACAACTCAATCCTTCCGTCATCAAACTGCGACAAAGATATAACCCTTGCAGTTGCTGATGACGTATTTAACACTGTCCAATCACAGAGAGCAGAGAGAGAGGGCATGTTGTGCCTTCAGTTCTGTCTTACAGGTGGAAATGTAATTGACAGAGAAGTGGCCATAGAAGCAGGTCGTCACAGGCAGAACAGACCACCCAGGGAGGCCAGGCTGTGTTCACATTGTTATACAAGAGAGGTGGAGACAGAATCTCACTTCTTACTGTGCTGTGAGAAATAGAAGGATGCGAGAGATGTTTTCTTTGAAAAAATAAATAGCATATGTCCTGAGTTCATCCATCTCCCCGATGCTCAGAAAATACCATACTGATGTGGGGAGAAAAATCAGTGTGCAATATTAGCTGCAAACATATGTTGACTGTTGCCATACAATAAGAGGTGCTACAAGCTCCAGACATGTTTCTGATTAACTACATCTGTAAAAGAATGTATATTTAAAATGTATTTGGTATATTGTGATTATGATTATTTTGTGATTATTATTTGTGAAATGTAATTATTCATTAATATGTAATTTCGCTTTGGTCATAATGTAACCTGAACATTCATGCCAATAAAGCTTATTTGAATTTGAATTTGAATTTGAAGTGTCATGTAACATATGAGACAAGATTGTCTTTGATTTTATTTGACAGGATTCATTGTCAGGATTGTATTAATACCATATACTCAAAGTGTAAAATATTAGTTACAGCGACAAACATTATGAAATAAACAATCAATAATTAATAACAAAAAAATACATAATATTTAATGTAACCCTAATTTGTGAATTGTAAAATCATAATTTGTTTCTCCTTTATTAATTGTATTGAACTCATGCTTATTGACACAACAACTGATTTTATAGCAGATAACTTTTTATTTAAAAATGTCATCTTTCCAAAGTCATTTTTTTCCAATTGCTATTTTTCATCACAAAGTCTTGTGTCTTGTGTCTTATGTCTATCAATCAGGACATCAATAATTTAGACTAGAGGCATAGCAGTGCATCCCCACTAACAGAAGTTAGGCTGCCAGCCACAGTAAGGAGTGTTCTTGAAGTGAAAAGGTGTATTTATTGTAAATATGCGCATTCAAACACTAGGTTATTGTTTTTTGTATTTTCTTTGGTTATCAACTTAAGTCTCTTCAGTTTAAGTTTGCAATCTATTTATTTGAATTCCCTTATACACAACATAGCAGTGACATATGATACAATATCAATACATATGATTCATCACAAAATATAGGAATACCAGCAAGTCATAGCAGAGTCATTAAGCCCAAAGACAAAAAAGAGACAAAAATTAAAAATTTGGATAAATAATGAAAAAATAAGAATAATAATATAAAAAATGATTAACTACTTGTAAAAGTCAAAACAAAATTAAGAAAACAAGGATAGAAAAATAAAAAAAAAATAGAGCCAAAAAATCGTTCGGAGTGTGGAATGATTATTAAAAATAAGTATATGACTCATCTTGATCATAGGCCTAGGCTGAGTAGGGGGCAGAGGGAGAAGCTGCAAGGTGTCAATATGTCTAAGGAAAGGCTGCCAAACCATTTCAATTATTCACTTTGTTCTGCTCCTTATCTACAGCCTATTTGCTGTAATGTAAAGTGCTCAATAGTAAAGTGTCTTTCTGGAAACAATGTCCTGGTTAAGATAATACAAAGACCTTAATCCAGCACTTCTTTGCCTGAAAGTTGTTCCACTGAAAACTGTTCTTATTTCAGTCTGTGGATAATCCAGAGTATCTGGGGCAACAGTTTCTATTGCTATTGTGTAACTTTTAATACCATACATACAACAAAGAAAACAATTCTCTTCCACTTTGTTTGGGTCATGCAGATATCACAGAGAAAGATATCACAAAACCTGAGCACCAAAACTATCTGCATGGATAGATAGGCTACCACAACAGGGTAAATGAAAAAGCTTTCATATCTTTTTAGAATTTGGTTGAACTGACCCCTTAAATTGGAAAGAGCTGTTCTGTCAGCAAGTCTGTAAACTGTTATGAAAATACCATTCCAACAATTACACATTGTAGCTGGTAGACAACAATGTCAAGCCATGTCAAGTCAACTAAATTTTATTTATAGGCTATAGCCCAATCACAAATCACAAAATGTAGGGGCTTTACAACCTGTAAAGCATAGGACACCCTCTGACATTAAACCCTTGATTCAAATAAGGAAAAACACCCCAAAAAATGGGGGGAAAAAATTGAAGACCAACTACAGGGATCCTTCTCCCTGCACGGAGAGACATATAATAGATGACCTGTGTACCAACATAAAAAAAATTACAGTCGGCTATACACAATCAAGATGACAAAAGTATAGAGGGATTGTAAACATATAATAATGCACCACTTTCAGCTATAATCAACTACAGAATGAAACTTGCAGGTAGCAAACAGGGAGGTAATCACTTGTACAAACTATACACCTCATAACCGTATTTTCAAGGTCCCATATCATGCTCATTTTCAGGTTCATACTTGTATTTTGTGTTTTCTACTAGAACATGTTTACATGCTGTAATGTTAAAAATACCCTTTATTTTCCTCATACTGTCAGCCTGAATATGCCTGTATTTACCCTCTGTCTGAAATGCTCCGTTTTAGTGCATTTTGACGGAATTAGGCAACAGCTTGGGTCCATGTGTACCTCCTGTCAGCTGATGACATTCACATACACTGCAACCAGGAAATAAACTGGGACACATTTAGAATTTTTTCACGTTTAAAATTGTGTCAAGGGTCTAAATATTGTATATTCGTGACATCACAAATGGGCAGAAATCCTGACAGCTTGTTTCAAATGCAGAGTTTCTGAATACGGGCTGTGTGTATTTCCCTGTGGATTGACTGTTTCCATACTTTCACAGTTTTTATATAGGACTCACGCCTGCTTTATAATAAAAAAAAAAAACATGAAAATCTCCCTTTTTTATAATATAGGCCCTTTAACACAGCACCATGTGACTAAACCCGACTAAGCCTTCTTATTGGTTATCTGTCAGACCGTACTGAGGGGCGGAATTTCCCTTTTGTTATCCCTATGCGACCTGCTGCTGGTTGTCAACTGATTTCAAAACAACAGCGTCACTTTGAACATATACTCCTCCTGACATTAATCACCTCTTTAGAAGAAGAAGAACTACGTTATATAGCTAATAAGTTGTTGACGTGGTTTACAACCAACAAGAGACTGCTAATGTTATCGTTGGAGTGTGAAGTGAGACATTAGTGACGCGGCTGTGAGATGAAATGAAAGAGGAAGTGAAACTTAAGGCAGCTGGTTGACAGTCTCTAGTTTACTGGACTTAAACCCACAAAGAGCGAAGATAAAACAGAAAGCAAAGTTTAAAGTACCTCAACAAGTGAAGGTAAGGCTGACTTTATGCTTGAGAAAGCGAGGAAAACAAGCTGAGCTACTCTAGATTAAAGTTGTGACGTTACATTGAACGTCTCTGAGTGTCACCGTTAAGTTAGCTACTGCAGGTCAGTGGTGTAGCTAGTTAGAGAGCTAACTAGCTTGTCTACAACACTGATAATAGGCTCTCTGTTATTGTTGTAATACACCTGTATGTTCAAGATTCAAGATGTTTATTGTCACGCCGGTTATACAGGTACAATCGTGTGAAATGCTTTTCACTGGGAAGCTCCATTAAACTAATAAGTTATATTACAATTATAAAAGGAAATACTTTGTACAAGGGCATATTAATAACATATACATGAAGAACATATACAGTATATACAGTATAAGATATATTTTTATGTGAGAAGGTGTCGTATGAATTATCTATTTATGTGCACTGTATGTGTGTGTATTGCATTGTATTTGTGTGTGTGTGTGTTTCTGTATAGTACCCTGCACAGCAACATGACGTCATCAAACAACCTGTACTTCATCCTAACAAGAAAGGTTGACTACCTGGGACATCTAAATGCTGGCCGCATATGCCACATCAATGAATACAAGCACAAATCAGCACTCAGAAAATCTCTCACAAAGCTGCCCGTCTTCATCATTGGCTCTGTGTCAACGTTAGATTATGAAATAGAGGTGAGCAGCCTGGAGGAGTTGAGTAGAGAGGAAGCCGAGCTGCTGCAGGCCCTGCCTGACGACGCAGAGAGGCTGAAGTGGTACAAGGACAAGGATGCTCTTCGGACAGCTCAGGGACTCACTGTTGGCACTGCAGTGACTGTGGACAAAGGAGGGGAGAAGCTGAGAGGCATCCTTCGCTACATTGGAGGACTTACAGAGTCAACGTATTCCCGTCCCCTATCAGGAACGTCGTTTGGCGTTGAACTGCAGGTGGGACTTTAAAAGTGTTAGTGCAACCAAATCAGAAATGAAACATTGTCTTTCCTGCTAGCCCCTACTCATATCTCCCCATGCATATAGTTTTGGCTCAGGTTTTGAGATATACATCTCTGATATCTCTGCCTCTGTAACCGCGGGACTACTGCGTTGTGTTGGTCATATAGTAAAGATGCCGTGACACCGGGATCTCTTTATGGTTCGCCTCTGTTTATTCTGATAGACACATAGGGAAACAGAACGTCCACGTTAAATCTACTGCCCGCTTCAGCTCCTACACACAGAATAATTGTACAAAAGGGGCGAGAACCATGGCAAAATAAAATAAAATCAAATATACAGTAAAACGTACGTGATAAACACATAGGGAAACAGAACATCCATGTTAAATCTACTGCCCGCTCCAGCTCCTACACACATGAATACATTATACAAAACAGAAGTTAGCTTAGTTTGCCACAACTATAAGGTAGCTGCATTTCAGTTCACTTTATATTATGGCTACGTTCCAAATCGCATACTTTTTCTTTTTACTTTTAGTACGTACTGCAGCTGCCCTTACAAAGTACGTACTGTTGCATGCAGTATGCATACAATTACGACATACTACTTCATAACATTGAGCCTTGAATTTTGACCCCCTTGCTCATATATCCGCTGCGCAGAGGATTGTGGGTCAGAATAACCAGAAAAGCATGAAAAAGCATTGATACGGCAATAATTGGAGCCAAAAATGTCTGCATGGCTAGTACCACTAGGGGTTAACTGAGCCTCTAGATATATGCTTTTTTTTATCATTAACAGTAACATGTACAGATAAATCTATAAAGGTACTGAATTTAAAATGTAAGTGACATTCATTGTGCTGCTTTGCTTCTTTCTCCCTAGGGAGAAGACAAGGGGAAGGGGAATAATAATGGATCCTATGAGTGTAAAACCCTCTTCTCCTGTGCGAAAGATTGTGGCATTTTTGTCCCATTCTCCAAAGTCAGGCCTGTGGTTCCCAGCTCATTATCACCCTCCAGCCCTACACACTCACAAACAGAAGAGCTAGCCCCGGGAGACAGAGTCACTTACTTCGTCGGTGATAAATGTCGGCACGGTATGGTGGTGGATGTGCAGGAGAACGGCAGAGAGCATATTGTTAGGATCTCCACAGTAAGTAATATTTCAGTTTCAGTAATTAAAATGAAAATACCCAGTGGTCTTCAATTAAATAGGGTGTTTTGTTCCTTTAAATTATGTTTTAAACTGCATCCATTGTTTGTTCCTAATATGTATGTATAATTGTGTTTGCTTTATTATTTATTTTTGCAATGATAAATTGACCTAATTAAGTTTAGAAGTCTTAAAATGTAAGTCAATGAAACTTGCAACCGTCCTGGCATTGTTAAAACCAGTGGTTCCCAAAGTGGGGTCCGGGAATCCCCAGCAAAAAGGGAAATCCATAAGTAACACAGTTACAGCAGGCCATTCTCATGCACTGTTGGTATCTATACCTAAGAAAAGTAATGCACTATAATTCATATATATCCCACAAAATCAATTTGTATCTAAACTACGTAATCGTGAACAAGGAAGTATAGAGAGCAACAAACGCCACGTAGGGAGGAAGTCGGGGTGGATGGGTGGGTCAAAAAACAACGTAATTTTGCACAGGAGACCGGTGTTCGTACTCCGTGTGAAACCAGAAGTCAACATGATTTATTTGTCATGTCCACACTTAAGTTACGCCACTTCTGTTATTTGAACCCAAACCACGATCTTTTACTAAACCTAACCAAGTTGTTTCCGTGAAGACGGAAGTTTATTTTGAAAAGACTGGAGCGGAAATTGACATATGCGTCACATGTTGCTGGACATTCGTAGGAAAACGCATGAAAAATGAGGAATAACTTTTCGTAAGATATCATACGAATCGTTGTATGAGGATACGTTGATGACATAATCTATTAATATGTGTTTCTGTAATAAAACATCTAAAAGCAAAAGTCCTTTCAGAAGGGGGACCCTGGGACCAAATCTTATCAAATTGGGGCCTGTGGTCAAATTTTTTGTCAGATTGGGGGTCCTTGATGTGAAACAGTTTGGGAACCACTGGTTAAAACAACCTCCTGACTCAGACTTTGTCTGTTTCACAGTTGATCTTATGATCACTGTTGATCCTACCTGCTCACTAGCTGTTCTGGTATCCTTTGTATATACTGATTATAAGGCGATGCTTATGATTATTCTCTCTTTTACCTTTTTACTCATATCTACACATACTTCCTGTTTCGTTTTAGCCATCAAACACCACTCTGTCAAAGCTGATATGCTCCTACTGAGTTCTCTTACACAACCAAACCTTCAGATTTCAAATTATGTTAGTCTCTTCCTTCAGTACAAAAGTTAGCAGTTTGCAGTACATTTATAATTGGCCTTTGTTGTTGTTTTCAGGACACAGATGAGAATGGAAAGCGAGGGGGCGAAGTTGATGTTCCACTACACTCAGTTTTTAAGGGGGAGGTGCCTGCAGGTTGGAGCGACTCTCTATATGATGAAGTGTGAAGCTATTTTCCCACATCTGAAGGAAATCTGACCCAAATTTATTCTTCGCTGTAGAACCAGAGAGCATGGACGTTGAAACACCCCCGGTGGAACCAAACAATGATGATCTGTACTTGGATCTGAGTGTGAACTCTGTGGTGGAGGTGACCTTGGGCACAGGCAATTCATATGGAATCATCCGCTGGATCGGAACTCTGCCTGGTCGACAGGAAACCATGGCTGGGCTAGAGCTGGTAATCACACAATGTTACTGTGGAGATGAAAATCTAATTGAAATATGTACAATTATAAGAATTCAGGTTCACTTTCTGTGACAGGTCATTGTTTTATAGAAGTTCTAAACCATTGCAAATGATTGCTTTTTATGTTATTTCCTTTCATGTAATCTTGGCTGTAATGACATTCTGCGTATCTGTCTCCAGGAGGAAGACAATGGAGTGAGTGACGGTACCTTCAAAAATGAGCGTTTCTTCGCTTGTCCAGCCAAGAGAGCTCTGTTCGTGAAGCTCAGCTCCTGCCGTACTGACTCACGATTTCAGAGCGCATCAGCCGAACACAGCGAGAGGATGCCACCTTTGACACAGGAAAACACAGGTCAGAACAACACTGATAAAACTGATTCCTGCTCAGTCTTGAGTAACTCCTTGTTCACAGTTTTGTTTTGTTGTGTGCTGAAAATCCATGTGTTCTTAGAGGGGACAATTTTAAGTCAATCAGTGCCCCCTTCTGGACACAGTTGTGCTTTTGATTGGTTAAACTTTAAGCTTATATTTATTTGATTTTAATGTATGAAATACATCAATTATGTCAGCGTAGATACATTTCAGAATGTAATAGAAGAAGAAGGAACATTACTTATAGGGGAATACACTATATGGCCAAAACTCTGTGAACACCTGCACATTTGCACATTACACCCACACGTTAAAGTTGAACGTGTCATTCCAAAACCAGTGGGATTGAGGTCAGAGCTCTGTTGTTGTGTAATGTATTTACATCCATAATGATTTATGTGTGTGGTTGTGTGTTACTGTAGAGAGAGAGATGGAAACCAGTACAGGGAAGCTGGGGACTGTCCCTCCTATCAGCACAGAGCAGGTTAACCAGATTCTGATTGGACGAATGAGGGGGATCCAAGGCCACTGCAACTCCTGCTACATGGATGCTGCGCTCTTCAGGTCAGGACCATGAACACATGACAATAAACAATATGCATTTTAAGGTCTTCACAGGAAGTTCAGCTGTTTTTTTATCCCATTTACTATACAAATCACATGTACTTTACACCATTATAAACCATTGTCCAAATCACATCAATAAATATTAGACAGCTGTTAATTCAACTTGCAGAGACCTGACACTTGCTTGAGTTGATAGGCTGACTTTTTTGGTATAGTTATACTACAGTCAGTGGTAATTTCAAGCAGGGACCATTTTTGCGGTGCATTCAAGGACACATTGGTGTCAAATATTTGAGCGATATCTGCTGAACCGTAGCCCAAGAAACAACCAAATTCACATATTCACCTATCATTATCTGTGTTTCTTTTTTAGTTTTCTGAATTCGATTTTATTCACAAACCAGCTTATGAAGGCAGTGTTTTTTTGGCTGTCAATTATACATTTTAAAATGAGCGCATGGAGAGCTTTAGAAATAGTCCCATTCTGAAGCTAGTCTCAGATCTCTGCTAGTGTATTTTTTATAGCATACTGAAAGGAATAGAAACCGTCTGCAGAGTAGGAAACCAAATTAAAAATTTGCATTTTTTTTTTTTTTTCATGTCATAACTCTTGTTTCTGTCAGTTTGTTTTCCTGCTCCTCTGTGTTGGACTCCATGCTGTTTAAATCAACGGAACCTCAAGATGCCCCGATTCAGAACACACTGCTACACGACATTGTTAATCCCCTCCGCAGGTGGGTGCTTTTATGTATCTTGCGAAACGTTTAATTCGTTTTTGTGGTAATAAAATAATAGATGAATATGTTCTTTTGCAGTAAGGGCTTTGTGGAAGGACGGCACATCATGAAGCTCCGGCAGCAGCTGCAGAAACACGGCTACAGTCACTCCTTCACCACAGATGAGAAGGGTCCGTTTGATCTGGAAGCTTTAAATCAGCTGATTTGTTTTTTCGGTTTAAAGTGACTGTTGATGTGTTGTCTTTCAGATCCAGAGGAGTTCCTCACTGTCATCATGCACCACATTCTTGCACTGGATCCTCTACTCAAACTGTACAGTTACACCACAGCCATAGCTTGAGTACAATAAACGTTTGAAGAAAGTTGCCTTCACATTTTCTCTCCCTCTCCCATGTAGCTCAGCGGGCGGTAAAGTGCAGGAGAGTTACTGCTACCAGATCTTCTTGGACCAGAATCACAGCCTGGTGCTGCCTACGGTCCAGCAGCTGCTGGAGCATTCCTTCCACACTGCAGGACTCAAGCTGGCAGAGGTGAGATCACACATGGGGATTTCTGTTACACTCTTCATATATTGTAATGCCAATTAACAACATTTGTGTTACTAATTAGCATTAGTAGTAAAATAATACTTCACAAAGAGTTCAAATATTTGCAATTTATCTGTTTAACAGGTTAAAAGTGAAAGTTAATTAAACTGGTAGTGATCATTTTCACTTTTTCGATTATTTCTTCAGGTTGTTTTTTTGTTTGTTTTGTTTTCCCCCCAATATTTTTTATTTTATTTGAACATAACACAAATAAATACGCAATCTTTGACCAGGTACTAATAATTAATACTTAAATAAATTAACAAATTAAATATAATAATAATAATAATAATAATAATAATAATAATAATAATAATAATAATAATAATAATAATAATTAAATAAAAATAAAAGACAACAAAAAAATGCTTGCATATAGATTATTTCTTCAATTAATCAGCTATTGTTGTCCATAAATTAGGACGTATTCTAATCTTGTGTTACTTTTTTAACCAACAGTAACAGTAGCTCAGGTGGTGGGCTTACCAGCTGGCATGTAGAGTCGGTGGTTCAGTTCCCAGCTCTCCTAAGAGCAGGAGGTCAAAGTGTCCTTAAATAATGATACTATGATTTAATTATAATGCTTTTAAAATAAAACACCCTAATCTTTGCATTTTTTAAAGCTGTAACAATCAAATTTTTTTATTTTTGATACATTTGTAGAACAGTTACTTATGAAATAACCAATTCATCAACTATTTGTTTCAGTAGCAACATATTCCCAGATGTAACGACCAGTATATCTGCTGCTATGTCAACTCAAGTGATGCTAATCTGTGTAACAAATATAAAAGGAAATGTATTTATCTGATGCTTTCTTTTGATTCTCCAGTAGATGTCTCTGTTGGACAGTTTTCTCAGCAGATCTTCTCAACTCCTAGAATGAGTTAATCTCTTGTGTTTTCTGTCTGCGCGGTGTATGGTCTTCTTATTTCATTGTCTTAATTGCAGGTACCATCCTGCCTCATCCTCCAGATGCCTCGCTTTGGGAAGAAATTCAAGATGTTTGACAAAATCATTCCCTCTCTGGAGCTGGACATCACCGACCTCCTCTCTGAGGGTACTGTTAACACACACACACACACACACACACACATGGACTAACATAGTTTAACACAAATGGACTTAGTGAATATAACATGTGGTGTGTGTGTGTGTGTGTTTCAGGTCCTCAGCAGTGCATGCTGTGTGGAAACTTGGCCCAGATGGAGTGCACTGACTGTTTTACAGATCCTCTTTTCAGCCAGACGGGATTTAAAATCTTCTGCAGGACGTGTTCAACTCAGGTGCGTTTTGTATCACTGTATGCCATGTAATACCACCTCACCAGCTCTGAAAAAAAAAAAAGAAAATATGGCTGGATTCTTGGTGAATCTGTTTCTGTCGCTCAATCATAGACTTTATATAAAGATTTTTTAAGTAAGTTTGGTTTTAATTAGTTATTTGATGCTATAAAATGGGAGGGGGAGGCATCATGATTGACAGCTGCTCTGAGTGAAGCAGTCACAGAGCTGGAAGCGTGGGAATTATATCAATTTGATCATAATAAATGTAGTGATAGAGATATTATGGTTAGTTGTTGTGTCTTTCTAGCCAAACAGCTACAGTGGTGCTAATGTAGCGGCTAGGTGGCTCATGTTAACGAGCTGTGGCCGTGCCCGGCTCGTGATTGGCTCAGGTGGGTGTGTGGGCGGGGCCTCAAAACCGAGGCTCCAGGCTCTCGAGCACTACTGCGCAGACTCAGACTCCAAATTACGTCAAAATCTCAAGATGGCAGCTCCTGTATCCGGGATATTTTGACTTCACTTTTGTACAGTGGGAGGAAGTGGAGACGCATCGTCCATCTACTGTATATATACATATATATGATCTGTGTTTTCCACCGAACAGAAATTGCTTCTCACAGTTTTTGTTCGATGTGAAAGCACAAGAGCAGATGCTGACTGTTTCATGTTTGCCACTGAGGGGGGGAGTGGGCATAGTGGAGACTTTGCATACAGTGACATCACATGCATACCCTCTATTGATAGGTTGCTGGGTGTAGTATGTAGCGCTGAAAATCGACAACCATTTTGAAAATCAGTTAAATGTTTGAGTCATTTATTAAGTAAATACCAAACATTCCCTTAATACTATTATGAAAATAATCATAAGTTGCAGCCCTGCAGTAACTTTGTGTGTTCTTATTTTCCAGGTGCACTCCCATCCTCAACGCCGGTCCCATCAACCAGCTGCTCTGGACATCCCCAAGGGTTACTTGGGTCGCAGCATGCCTCACGCTCTGATCAGAGACAAGCTGGAGCTGTTTGCCGTGCTCTGCATCGAGACGAGCCACTACGTGTCCTTCATCAAACACGGACCCAACAGCCAGGACTGGATCTTCTTCGACAGCATGGCAGACAGAGAAGGTGAGTGGTCTATTTTTTTTTATGCATCGTCTCATCACATGCACCATTTATGCACGCGCTTAGTGGCTCAGTTGTGCGTTTATGTTCAGGGGAGGTAGACGGCTTCAACATCCCGGAGGTTCACGCCTGCCCGGAGGTCGGCACCTACCTGGAAATGTCTCTCGCCGAGCTGGCCAATCAGGTGCCTCGAGACATGAAAGGCGTGGCCAAACGTCTCTTTTGCGACGCCTACATGTACCTGTATCAGAGCACCAGCATGTGTCTCTATCGCTGAGGGGACGTCACCCCACAGCTGACTCATTCCACAAAATGTAAATTGGAAAAAAAAAATAATGTTCCCTTTGCTGTTCATGTAATTTCCATTGTGGATTGGTTTGTTATTAGTTTACGAATGTGTACAAGTACACACATGAACATTGAAAACATGTATATATATATATAATTTTCTGCCCTGGTGTTGGGATAGTATTATCAGGCTAATTTATAACAATATTGTACAAACTGACTGATCATTTTGCACTATAAAGACAAAAAAAAGACAATTCCTGACATGTGTTGGCTTGTGGTGGCAAAGACAAATGTTGCACTGTAATATTCTGATTTTGTAGTTTATGGTTTCCTCTTGGTCTTTAAAAGTTATGCTTACATTTTTATACTGAGAGTGAATGAGTGTTGCAGATGAAATAGTCCACCAAAGAAGACAGCATAGTAATGCTTTGAGAGTGGCCTGCAGTACTAAACAGTACTATTGTAAATACAATGTTATTCATTTGCTGTGTAAGCTTACCATTGTGCCTTAATGTCAATGAGGGTTTAGGATGGTGACTGGAACAGTTACTTTATATATTTTAGTATAATTTGTTCAGATTATTTTGAATATTGAATATGAAAATGCTCTTTTGTATCTATTAAATCCATGTATCATTTGTTCTTTTCATATTCAGTTGGGTAATCCAAAATCGGACATGGAAAAACGATTTGTTATGTGTTTATTCATCTATGAATCCAACACAAAAAAAAACTAATAACGGCTTGTTTTCCGTACTTTGATTTTATGCTCAAAATAAAAAATAGGAAATTTAAAAACGGGCCACAGACTGAATTTGTTAGATATTTAATGTGTCCAATTCATGTAACCAGGAAGTTACTGACTTCTTTGTGTGTTGCATTTATAGCTAATAGCCTAACTTTGCAGCAAATAGGCTACACTTGGGCGATGGCACCACCTGATTTAATGTATGATAATGAATATAAGCTTGAACATCAATATATATATATACATTTTTCTTTTTCGCAAAGTAGCCTATTTTGGAAAATGTCGCATTAAAAGTCTTCACTTGTGTGAACAGATACACATTTAAAAGAAACAGGAAGTATATTGTTGCCATGGATACAGCGAACAGCAACGTGTTCCCCGTTTTATATTTCTTTACATTTTTGAAAACGAAAAAGTTCGCCGAACTAACATTTTTTGTAAACAAACAAATAAAAAAACTTGTGTCGATGTTCAAGCTCATATTCTTTACAACAAATCAGGGACTGCCATCGCCAAAGTGTATTTGGTGCAAGTTTATCAAGTGCAAGAGGTCACACGAATCTGTGTTTTTTTCATTTCCTATTTTTGGCTTGAGCATATAAACAAAAGTATGAAAAACAAGCTGTTTTGTGTGTGTTGGATTCATAAATGAATAACGAAATACATTTTTTTTAGTTTCCGACTTCAGATTTCGAATTGAATATGAATAGAACAAATGATGCACATGATAACGTAGGGGTCCTGGCTAAACTTGTGGTCTTTTTTCATTTATAATGTACATTTATTGCTTCAGATATATAAGATAATGAATATAATAAATAAACACAAGTAATAAAACATATCTGCACACATCATGTGTTTTTACTAAAAGAGCAGGTGATACATATTCATGGCTATTTTTGGGAAAACCACAGAAAGGCAATAACTACACAGAATATTTAATGTTCTCATATATAAAGTATCAGTATTGCTTTATTGATCAATTATACTTTCAATGTGATCTTAGCTTAGGGGTTGTCTCAGCATGCAACTCTGCCCACGTATAACCAGCGTCATAGTTTGGATTTAATTATTTCCAAAGGCTTCACTGTCTGTGCTAGATGTCGCATCATTAGATCACTTCTTTATTTAGTAACACCAGATATCTTCCTGATGGAGCCACAATTCTTTCACAACTCTCCAGAAGCACTTGACTACTTTCTGCCAATGCAGTTGAAACAGTATCTTTAACTACTCTTGGTGACAATTTGAACAATTTTTGTGAGAGACTTACTTTACAGCATAAATACAGTATTATCAGAAGTGAACATTTAACACCTTGGGGTACTACAGAAACATCTTGATATCTATAAAGGCCCAACAGTTATTTAACATAAAGATTATTAATGATGATAACAGCATAGTTTGTTCTTATTATCTATCTAAACTGTTTCACCTGTTCTCTCCATCCAATCTAGACGCTTCCTTCATTAACAATTAGAAGACGATCTCCAATCTCCCGATCAGCAAAATTATTGAGAAGAGCAACAATGTTTAATTGTGGGAAGGGCTGTCTGGCTCAGTGTTTTGTTGATTTGCTTTTTAACTTGAACCAAATTGAATGAAACTCACCATGGCTTCTTTGCTGTCCTTGTTGAGGTGTGTAGGAACACATTTTCAATTTACTTAAAGATCCCCTCCACTTAAAATGTGTTTTTCTTATGTTTATGTCCCCTAAAATGTCTAACCTTGAGTATACTGGCTTGTATCTATGCAAAGTCTGTCACTAGAAAGGTGTTTTCACATTCCTCTACTGAAGGGGGAGATGTCTGTGCACTTCCCTGAAATCAGCTGAGATTAAAATGTACCCTGGGTAAGTTAGATTTGGTACGTCACAAATTTGAAAGCCAATTGCTGTCTAATTTCCAAATGGTGACACATATTGACAGGAAAACACTCTTCGACACACCACCGGCAAAGAAACCTGAAACCTCCAGCACAGAGAGCGAGAGTTCGTAACAGCATCGTGAACGTTTTGACAGCAAACATGGTAGAGTGTTTAGTTTTTGGGTGTAAACCGGCCCCTGGAGCTTCCTTCCACTATCTACCAAAAAATCAAACTAGATATTATTGTATGTTTCACAACCACTGACGCTGTGTCAGCCTCTGCCAGGAACAAGATAACAAACAGCATAAACGATGCTAACTAACTATACTTGACATTCTGACACATCTGCTAGTCACCGATTTTGGTGCACAACAGACTCCTCATCTGAGTCAAACATGTATGGCTGAATCTCTCCGATGTTTCCTCTAATTGAGAAAATAGACAATACGTCAAAACTATTGCGATCCGGTCGCGGAGCTCCGTGCCGTCATCTTGATACGCGCTGCTCAACCTAGAGTGAGCAGAGGTGGTGGGCGGGGTGAGGCCTGAGGCAGAATTCCTCAATAAGGGAAAAAGAGTAGATCTTCCAGCCTCTTTTCAGAGTTTTTTGTTTACTTTTTAATGTGGGAAAACTATGTTAAACAAAATATTAGTCATAGCAGAGTATTTTTGTGTCTGGAGGGAAACTTTAAAATTGCAAATGCCTCGCACTCAACAAGTCCTTTATTTCCGTGAGTGTGAGTAGTGCAATTTTATAAAAGTTAACTGTATGTGGCATTCCCCAGGGATCACTTATTGGTCCCCTGTTGTTCAATTTGGGCATGCTTCACTACATTAAATATGCTGATGACACTCAGCTGTATACATGTATCCTGTCCCCTGAAAACCGGACGCCTGTTAAGTCAATAGTTGAGTGTATTAAAGACATAAATTAACTTGGATGTTTCACAGTTTCCTGCAACTCAATAACGACAAAACATATTATTTTTATTGGTGTCTCAGCAAGCAGGAAATATGTCCTCATATATTTCTCTGTTTCTGGAAATCACCACACAGGTCACAAACTTTTGGTTTAATTAGTATTTGTGACTTTGATTTCTAGAACGTTGTCATCGGCAGCATTACTAACACTGACTTCAGTACTTAAGGGATAACTTTGGTATTTTTCAACCTGGACCCTTTGCCATGTTTTTGTGTCTAAGTGACTAATGGGGACAATCATTTTTTAAACTGGTCCAGTATTGAGGGATAACGCTGCAGACGGCAGCCGTTAAACGGGCTGCAATCATATCCTGCAATTGCGCACTGTCAATTTACGTCCACTAAAAGTGGTTGTTTTCGCCATGACAGGCTCTGATTGTTATTATAAGTGTCTGACAACATTATGGAAAGGACCCTACAGAGAAACAACACTATTTTCTTACCTACGCTTTCCGTTTGTTATTGTGCAGCCCGGTCAAACAGCAGTTCATGAAACAGTCATGAAACGTATGGATTTGTGTACATTGATAAGCCTCTGGAGGCAAGGAGCTATATTTCTGAGGTTCTGTAGTCAGCGGATATTCAGGCCAAGACTTCCTCTTCCGTGCAGACGACGTATACGACCGGATTGTTTCCCAAGTAGCCAGTTTACAAGCTAATTTTAAACCAATAACGAGCTAAATCATTGTCAGCCAATAGAGTGCTCCAGGGATGACGTATATTTCTGTAGGCCAACCAGGAAGTTAGCATCGCTCTGGTTCCCTCGACACAAAAAGACAACGTGATTTTTCCATTGGCTTTTGGATTATTGCAGAAAATAAGCTCTGTGGCAAACACACTTTTATGATACTTACACGTTTTGTTCAGCAAGATAATCTTCGCAGATGAACACCACTTTTATGCTTTTTGAAGTGCAAATGCTATCGCCAGAAGTAAACAGCTAACGTTAAACGAACCACCACGGTCGCATAAGCGCGAGTATACACAACGAGGCTGTAACGGCGGATGTTTCGGCGTGATGATGTTTAGTAGTCTCATCTAGCCACTTGTCAGCAACCGCCTTTTTGAAAGAGACATAAAAGGTTTAAAATTTTAAAATTTATTGACATATTTTATGTAGTAAAACAAAACGTTAAAATCTCTTAAGCTTGTGTTAACTACAGACAGACTTTATTTCAGGCATCTAACTAAAAAACAATTTAAAACACCCATTGACTTCCAGACGAGGGAACCGGAAGTTACTAAAATGCTAACTCATTAACGGGAGGTGTTTTAGGACTCATTCCTGTAGCACTCTATAGCCGGTGGGTTCCCAGATGGCATTTCCGCCTATGCGTTCCCCCTCTTTTGCTCTCCAGATTGACTGTTTAACTGCAGTCAACCAAAGCCTGCTCGAACGTGATTGCTCAATGCTACTCGGACCACAAACGGAAATCAGAACGCTTCCGATGCCAAAATCTTGTCCCGTTGCCTTCAGATTCTACATTCATATGCAGATATCTGTTGATAGAGATTACTTCAGATGAAGCTCAAGCTCTAGAAAGTATTGTCTTATCCAAAGCATTTTTTACAACCAAGAGTGTCAAATTCACTAACCTAAATGACAAAATTGTTTGTTTGTCAGTGACTTATAAAGTTATTATTCAAAATGACCCAAAAGAGTAAATCTGTACATGAAATACAGCCTTGGATACATCTTCACCTCAGGCAATTTTGCTTGCAATTGCACTACCTCTGTTCAGTCTGAGCAGTGTCTGGAAAATCTTTACGTTATGCCGATAATAATTTCACAGTTTCTCTCTCATGCAGTCAATAAACAATAAACTTGTCATCACTTGTGACCTCAAACACATTGAATCCCGTATCCACTGCTACACACTGACATCAGGGCAGTCTGTGGGTTTCTGACTTCTCACCTGCTGCAAATACACATTTCACTGCTGACTTTAGTGTTTCCTTTTGAAAGCAAAGCAGTGAAACATAAAACAAGCAGGGAATTAACTGTTTTTTTCACACTTCAAAGGCGTACAGCCAGATTCACAACCTCGCAGGGATGTGAAACGTCTGTTACACTTAAGGTACAACAAAACGCTGCCTTGTCAGCTTTCAAGTGTGCCTCGGTGTAACGCCAACCTCGTCTTGATCAGTCCGTGCACCACAGCTTCACGTGACGTGAATACACACCGAGGATTTTTCACATTGAAGTGCACGTCTCCTCAGCTCTCACTCTTTCTGTCTCATGTTTTTTTCAAGCGATGCCTCTGTGGATATTTGTCTTCGTTCCAGATGCGTTTGATCCTGCTGTCCATCGTGTTTCCCCCCTGCATCTGATCAGCGCTGTGGATGACCTCTCCACTAGTTAGGAGTGCTGTGCTGTTCTGTGCTCAGTGATGAGTAGGGTTCTTTTATATACCCGAGGGCATGGCCGGCTACAGCGAGCGGAGCAGCCTTGTCTTAATATATGGCCCTGCGATTCAACAGAGCAGCATCCCTTTAGTCCAACATGCTCAGCAGTTTAACGCATATTCATCATCATGCAAAAATAAAGTACAGATCCTGCATGCGTGTGTTTACATAAAGGGGAGAGTTGTGCTTGTCTGAGCAGTATAGTTGAACTCCTGGTTTGTTGAAAGATGATAATGTCTGCATAATAAAACACACAGAGCCCAAAGCAGCAGACCTTTTCCATATCAAAGTCAACATGACATTTTTAGTCTCGTTACCCTGGAGAAAAAGATTATTATCACTGAATGTGCAGACAGTCTGGAGTTATGCTATTTACAAGTGTATTTATGTCCCACTTATCTAAACCAGCAATTACAAACAAGAAAAACAACATTAAAACTAGAGTAAAACAATAGACTGTATATAACAAGTGGACGTAGTCACCGTGACGTCACCCATTGGTTTGAGGACTACGGTTTTGAAGCCTTGAGTTTAGCATTTTGGCCATCGCCATCTTGTTTATTTGCAACCAGAAGTGACACAAGAGGGTGGAGCTAACGCTGAATAAGACGTTTTCAGGTGACCAGAAAGCTTATAATTCATGAGCTGAAAACTCACTGTGAAAGGGTTAAAGTTGTCAGACAAATATACGGACAAGACCAGATCGGACAACGCCGTGGTAATGACCTGTCAAGGGTTTCTGGACAATATTTGTCATTGTTTTGTGTTGTTAGCATGTTTGTCAACTCCCATGTTATTAAGAGTATTAAATACTTGAAAAATCTCCCTTTAAGGTACATTTTGAACAGATTAAATAATTTGTGATTAGTTTGCGTTTAATCGAGATTAACTATGGACAATTATGCGATTAATAGGGATTAAATATTATAATCGATTGCCAGCCCTAATAAAAACTAAAAACAGAAGCATACCCAAGTGTTCACACTGCCACAAAATATATGCACACATACAGTATATAAAGATACATGAATGACATAGATAGTTCAGATGTATCTGTTCATGTCATGCAAAGGAGGATAGACAAATGTCCTCTGGCACATGTTGAAGAACTACACTAATGATACATTCGCTCCTCTGCTGATCCCTACAAATGTAAAATACGGCTCCGTAATCCATTGTGTTTCCTTGTTATCCATTTCAGATCTGAACACATTCATCCTCACTGTGTGCAGTCAGGAAGCTTCCAATAGGGTAACAAATACTATCAGTCTTGATGGACTGGAAGTCACGGTGACGTCTTCCTGCTGTCGTCAACACAGATTCTGATCAATCAATTCATATCTGAGATGGATTTCAAAAGGAAACATCGAGCTGTTCAGTGAAACATCGGTTTCTGTTGACATTAAACGTTTTAGTGGTTGATTTGGTCGAGCTCACTGAGTTACACGACAAGTATGTTTTATTATGAATTTATTATTTCTGACCTGAATTCGGATTGTTTAATTTGCTTTTTCTTCTGTATACTTTCGCTTCTGATATAGGTCTTCATTTTTTCGTCCTCTGCCTCTTTTCTTTTAATAATCCATTTGCATTAAAGATCGCACAGGAATTAAAGCTTTTATGGACATCTCCACTATGCTCTGAGTCCACTTTTAATCTATTCAGATCCATAAAAAAGTTCCTCTTCTCCCATGAGAAGAAAGGCTTTTATTGCCCCCCTCTCCACACCGTGAGAATTATGACTTTCATATAGCCATATGCTCTTTAAATTACTTATCAGCATTAGTGCTCATAAATGTCATTTAAGCACACATACTGGCTTAATGCAGTTGTCTTTACTGGGGTTTGTGTGACTTATGGCCCTATGGTTTGGAATTAATTTGCAGCAGTGTGGATGTGATGATCTTTGGATATTATTTGAGATTTGTATGTCATCAGCACCTGAGGGACTGTGATCTACATCCATCACGATGAGCATATTACTGCCCGACCGTCATGGGGAAGTATTCACAAAGGGGGCCAGCTGGCCAGCGTTAAATCTGCATAATTTAGCGCCGTAAAGGTTAACTCCGTCTCATTTGCAGATTCACAATTTCTCCCAGAGTGGTTTACATTTCCATGTTCTCCTTTATACTTCAGCCAAGAACCCAGGACAGCTGAGACATGTGACAGTAGTGAAGCTGACACGTGAATGAGGAAGTGTATGATTGGAAAATGTTAAAGTGTCATAGGAAGTCGGCCGCATGAAGCCTGATAATGGTAAGTAATAATAAAGCATGTTTGTATGTTGTCGTGCTCAGAGAGAAGCCGCCCGTGGGGACCGCAGCTGATTTATCCATCACAATAAAGAGAAATGAGTTTACTCATAATGGGTCCATGAGACGTGGCTTTTAGTGAGCAACCGCGTTGATCGATCCCCCACAGGCTGCAGGCCTTCTGTTAATCTCCTACTTTATGTATTGTGGATTCTGCATTCAATGATTTGCCACCTTAATATTGGCACTTTGAGAGACATGCATTCACCTCCCTAAAGCTCCATTCACGTCTTCACAGCAGAACCACAGCTGCTATAAACATCTCTTTAAATCTACCACGCACGACCCTCATGACTGATATGTGCCAAATGTGAACTTCACATGTAGAAAACATTCAGAGAGCACAAACATTTGACTGCAGAATAATCTAAATGTGGTTTTATTGTACAAGAATGTCTTTGGAAGTTTTTTTTTTTTTTTTGCCACACTAATGGCGTGGTTTTGTGGAGAGCAAAGTCGATGGTAAACCACTTTAGGTAAACGCAGTTACGCAGAGCAGTAAACGCTCAGAGAAAGTGCTGTGGTGATGTAGTTTAAAGAGCGATATAGACCCATAGGGTGGGTGGGAAGGGATATGGATGGGTCCAACAAACACAAGGCTTTCATCCAAGAGACCGCTGTTTGCGTCCCATGTGTTCAGTTTCACTTTCACATTACAATCAGCTGATCATTCATGTCCTGTGTTCACAACGTCAAGTCACATTTGCACTGTAAAAACGTAGTAATTTTTGAAGCCTTGAGTTCGGCATTTTGACCATCGCCATCTTGGTATTTGGCCGTCGCCATGTTTGTTTTTGTAACCAGAGGTGACAAGAGAGGGTGAAGCTAAACACAACCAATCGCTGAATAAGACATTTTCAGGCGACCAAAAAAGGTTATCTTAAGGTTAACTTTCATGAACTGAAAACACACTGTGAAAGAGTTAAAGTTCTAAGACGAAAACACAGACAACTCCCAGACTGGACAACGCCGTGGTAGCGACCTGTCAATCACAAGGTAGCCCCGCCCTAAAGCATCCCCTGCTTTATGGTCTATTTGACTCTAAATGGGACCATAATTTACTAAATGAACATCACGCTGTATTAAAGAAGACTTTAAACTAGCGATTGAGACCATAAACTCATGTTTACAATGTTTACTGAGGTAATAAATCAAGTGAGAAGTAGGCTCATTTTCTCATAGACTTCTATACAATCAGACTTCTTTTTGCAACCAGAGGAGTCGCCCCCTGCTGGCCATTAGAAAGAATGCAAGTTTAAGGCACTTCAGCATTGGCTTCACTTCTCAGACCTGGAGGTTGCCCACTGGGTCCAACAAACACAGGACTTTCAACCAGGAGACCTGTGTTCGAAACTGGTGTCTGTGTCCCTAAGTGTTGTTGGGTTATTTTGAAGTTAGGTTGTGATGTGTTTTTTCAGTGACGTGTTTTCCGTACTTCTGTTACAATTCTGTGCGTATTTTACTGAGATTACGTACTTGTTTTAAACCCAACCATGATGTTTTTTCCTAAATTAAGTGGTTTTGCTGCCTAAACCTAACTGCGGCCGTTACCAATTTGTTGCGTAGTGTAAAAATGACGCGCAAAAGAGGTGTATAAATGACATATGAAAAGGTTATAATGCGTTCTCATGATATGCAGAATGGCCTTGTAATGTCGTGCTATTAATACGCCTTACACTGAGATTCGGTTGACAATTCTACATCAAACAACATTGATGAAGGAACAATTAGGATGGAATGTATGATAACAAATTAATTCCGAATGGGGAGGATTATGTTGTCAGAAACTGCTGCGCATGGTGATGCTATCTTCCAAAACACAAATACATTTTCTTCTCATTTCATGGCCCAACTTCCCTCCAAATGTTATGGAAATCTGTTCAATAGTTCAGTTGAGATATCAAGGTAAATATTAGCCTGATTCCAGACTGTTGAATCACTGCTCACATCTCAGATTTGTTCAGCAATTCAAAGAATGAATGAAGTGAAACAAAATGGTAATCCAGTCTGATCATCAGGCTCAGCAACTAACAGATAAACCACCATAAACACAAACATGTGGAGCATAAATATGGGTGGGGGTGTTGGGAATGATACTACATGGAAACATGAAATGAAGCTTACAAGTGTATACAGCGCTGTTTTAATGCTGTGAGCTTTTATGCACATTAACATATTGTGACATGCTGTTGAATCTGATGCTGCCTGTTAAATAACAAATCATCTTAATGAACGGCAGACACCCTAATGGAAAGAATGTGAACAGTGTTTACGTTCTTCAGAGATAATGATGACTAATGCGAAGGCTTCGAGTGTTCAATTACGGGACATCATCAGAAAGGGAGGAAATGCGCACGGTTGAGCTCACTCATCTGATTAAAGCGAGACCTCTGAAACTCTATAGCAACCGCGCTCAATTCTTTAGAGAAGAAGCAACATGTAAACAGAAGAGATCAATGAGCCTCTCTAAAAGGCACAAGAGTCAGGCTTTGGATTAGGCTGTAATTAGGAGCCAGCTGTCAGTCTCCAACCTGATATGCTCATTAAACCCTACTTACAAGTCAGACCAAAGAGACGCGTAATGTACTGTAACACAGGAGGGACAAAGGTACAGGGCAGTCTGCTGGAAAATAAGATGTGTTTTATTGAGTGGCAGAATCACCATTTTGTTTTCACTTTCATTTTGTTTAGAGCCAAAACACAGAGATGTGTGTGAAGATTTAGAGGTCTGTAACCAAGCTATGGGCTCAGGTTATTATTTATATTTATTAAAAATTGTATTTGGAGTATGAAATTAATGGTTTGATATTGAATAAAGTTGTTAAAAATAGAAAAAGTAATAATAAAAAAAAAAATCATATTGAAGAAAAGCAATATTGAAAGGGCAAAAATTGTGGGAAAGCACTGTGAATGAGACGTCGTATTTCCAAGGTTCCCGGCCTCAGACGCATGACATTTTGTGACGAAAACTCAGTATGATTGAAGCGCTGTCATCTGTTTTGAAATAAAAAATAGCTACTGCTGTTAGTCATTTTAAATACATTAATCATGGCATTTTAATTTTGCACAAACCCTACAGTGTGCCCTGGATTATTTTGGAAGGAGACTTGGATTTTATACTTTTCTGAGATCATATTCCACCCAGGAAATGAGCCCATCACAGGATTAAAGGAACAGTGTGTAACATTTCGGAGGATCTATTAGCAGAAATGGAATATAATATTCACAACTATGTTTTCATTAGTGTATAATCACCTGTAACTAAGAATCATTGTGTTTTCTTTAGCTTAGAATGAGCCCTTCATATCTACATAGGGAGCGGGTCCTCTTCACGGAGTCCACCATGTTCTCCGCCATGTTTCTACAGTAGAACGGACAAACCAAACTCTGGCTCTAGAGAGAGCCTTTCACGTTTTTAGGTTACCTGAAGGCCACCGTAGTTCTCCGACACACTTGTGAAGCTGCGGTAATGTGAGACGCCGAGTGTAAAACTGTGTTACCGCCAGCCGCCGCCTGACTTCCGTTGCTCCTTAAATAGTGTCATTGTGGTGAGGATGGGCTCTGAGTGATCACTGAGTATTCAGTTGGTTACAAGCTGCAACCACAACACTAGATGTTGCCAAATCCTACACACTGTACCTTTAAATAATATATTATTTTGTAATACAACAGGAAGAACACCAACGTAACTCTCACAGGTACATTATCCCACATAGATCACTATCATAGGTAGCTGAAGTGACTAACAGGCTTCACAGCTTCTTTGCTCACATGTTCACTGACCTTGTTTACTATAAACTACTGTTATATACACTATAAACTGTGTGTGTATCTAAAATAAACTAAACTATGGTGGTCAGCAAAGTCCAAAATAATTTGTCAGGTCATCACAGTTTTTAATGGTGAAAATAGTTCAAACCTGAAACGCGTGGGCCTTATGCATGGGTCAGTGCGGACATCTTTCAGTTGACTCTGTGTACCTGCTCGTCAGTTTTCTGCATTCGTCCTGACTCCTGGCCTTGGTCGGGAGAGGAGAAAACAGACTTTTCATTCTGAAGGGTTCCTCTCAGTCAGCGGGGACAGACCTGCTGCTGCTGTTGTCGGTCCTTGTAAAGACAACGCTGAGCAGGTTTCTTTTTTAATGATGCTGTTGTTTTGATGAGAGCAGCTCCACTGCGGTTGGGGTTAGGGCTTTGAGGACAGATACTGCAGTGTTTGGACAATAGGGAGGGAGGGATTTAGCATGACCTTTAATTTTCATGATGAACTTCTTCCCCTTGACACAAAGGCAGCTGGCCTGGCTGTCGTCTCTCAACAAAAAGTAATCACATTTTCTTTATTCTACTGCTAAACCTCTTTCTCCAATCATGATATAAAATAAAAATATATCAAACCAAGTGCATTTAATTTCCTATTTCATCTCACTCACAAAAATGACTGTCCGTTCTACCAATGCCTCCGGGTGAAGTGAAGCCAATGTGGAAGTATGTTAAACATGCATTCTTTCCAACAGCCAGCAGGGGGCGACTCCTCTGGTTGCAAAAAGAAGTCTGATTGTATAGAAGTCTATGAGAACATGACTCTACTTCTCACTTGATTTATTACCTCAGTAAACATTGTAAACATGAGTTTATGGTCTCAATCGCTAGTTTAAAGTCTTCTTCAATACAGAATGATGTTCATTTAGTAAATTATTGTCCCATTTAGAGTGAAATAGACCATAAAGCAGGATATGCTTTAGGGCGGGGCTACCTTGTGATTGACAGGTCGCTACAACAGCGTTGTCGGGTCTGGGAGTTATCTATGTTTTTGTCGTAGAACTTTAACCCTTTCACAGTGTGTTTTCTGTTCTTCAAAGCAAATTATATCCTTTTTGGTCACCTACAAATGTTTTATTCAGCGTTCAGTTCTACTGAGCTCCACCATCCATCCTCTCGTCACTTCTGGTATCAAAAAAACAAGATGGCGACGGCCAAAATGTCGAACATGAAGCTTCAAAACGACAGTCCACAAACCAATGGGTGACATCACGGAGACTACGTCCATATGTTATACAGTGTACGGGTACTAGTACTCCTGTTTGGCTGCTAACTTATTTCAATGAACCTTGTGACCATTTTAACGTCAATGTTGTCCACAACATCTTTGGTTGTCTGGGTCAGTTGTGTATATAATATGAAAGCTCTTCCCAGCTGGATACTTCTCTCTGCGCTACAATTAAATCTGACCTTCAGATGGCTCTGTGAGAAAAAGGCTCCTCACATATCAACTAAAGATCAAAATCCCACAGCAGTGTGACACAAATTAGAAATGAACTGACTCACATTTACTTTGACTGTATCCCCTCTATTCAGCCCAAAAGATAAATCCTCAGAACACAGACACAGATAGCAGGGAATGCATGAATTGCCTTTAAATTTAACAAAGTTGACAACCAAAGAAAGTGTCAGTAAAATAAGTTTTTGTTACCTTTTGTTGATTTAAAGTTTAAATATATCTTTTTTTTTTATTTTATATTTTAAAATCAGAGTTGTAACGTGCTTCAAACTGGTGAAAAATACTTTAAACTGATGGAGACACATCACACACTTTGAAATAACCCAAAACATAGAGGCAAACAGCAAATAAATATGAGATGACACAACAAGGATGAAATGAGAAAAAGGCAAAAATAAGAGAATTGCCTTCCAGTGAAGTCATTATACGAGATAATTTAAAACTCAATCTGGCCTAACAGCAATATGAAATATGAAACGTTACATAATAATGACTCCTGGTGTATTATCATTCAAATCATCTTTGCCAAATGTCTCCTTATGAATTCCAGGAGGGAGATTTGAAGGTTATCGCATCCTGTGTGTCAATGAAACGTGCGTCAAAGGTGTCATCAATGGCAGCGATCTCTCAGTCTGCCGTCAGACGTCACGGAGGACGGGGACACATCTTCGCTGCACAAACAAAGGACAACAGGGACACGTGGACATGTCGATGATGCACACGTAAAGTGCATGGACACGTGTGTCAGAGTCTTGCTTTGTCTGAAAGCTGTAATTCAGTATTTACTCTCCCTGAGCGCCTCCTCCAGCCACAGCTGGTTAAACACTGACATCTGTGGCCTTTTGTCTCTGTTGAGCAACAGGCTGCATAACACAAGTCATAGAGAAGACTGCAATCCTTTCACTTAAAGTTGTTTGTGCAGAATATTTATGGGACATCTCTTTAATTACTCTAATGGCATAAGTGTTTGTGAGACTGTCCTTTCAAGAAGGACGACAGCACCCGTTGTTTCAGTCGGCGCCCCAGAACAATATAATGTTTATGTTCAAGTGACAAAGCCCTCTAGTGGCCGTAGGAATTATAACAGCAGCAAAGATGACATTAGAATAGAGTGACAGTCTGCATAGGGAGGAGGAGGTCGAGGTGGATAGATGGGTCAACAAAACAACCGACATGAGATATCGCAGCTTGCTGTTTTTCTTAACTATCTTTCCCGAACTTGTTTATTTGTGTAACCACGACAACGAAAGCTCCCCTAACATTAGGAGTAAACAAGAGTACGCTAGATTTTAAAAATTATTCAACTGAAAAACTCAGCCCAGTGTAGTCCACTACACTGAAAGTCCGTCCCTTCAGGCCTCCCTCCAAAGCCACTCCCCCTAAATTATCATTATGAACGTACGCAATGAACATGGCCATTTTCAGTACTCACAGCTGTTGGGATGTAAGGAGAATTTCAACAAATATGACAAAACATTTGTTGAAGAAGATGACCCACTCTAGCATTAATAGTGTGGATATATCAACTCAAAATGTATGGGCAGTGAAGCGAGCTTGTGGTCTCCGGTTCAATCCCCCGGTCCAATCCCTTGGTCCGGAAGGATAAATATGGGTGGGGAAAGTGTAAAAGCAGCTCTTGCCCCTCCCTAATTACCACCACTGAGGTGACCTTGAGCAAGGCACTTAACCCCAACCGCTCCAGTGGAGCTGCTCAGTGTCCAGTAGATTAGACTTTGGTTGCAGCTTCCAAGTGTGAATGTGTAACTGTGTGAATGTGATCAGGGCGTTCCTGAAAAAGAGAGCATTGCTCTCAGTGAACGTCCCCTGAATAAATAAAGAATAAAATAAGAAAAAAAAAGAAAAATCGTCAAACATTAGCTGTGTACACTGCAAAAAGGGAAATTCACGAAATATATTATTTTTATTTGTTTTATTCTTGTGTGATATTTATTATCACACAAAAACTGTTCCTCTTCACAGCTCTTCCTCAGATGCGAGCAGTGATGAAGTCCAGAGGTGAGGAGTTGATACGTGACACATCTGTTCCATCAATATCCGTTTAGGGTTCAGAGCCTCACAGCGTCTCTGTGGACATGCAGCTGCAAACAGCATGTGACCATCAGTGACCAAACACACACACACACACACGCACACACGCACACACACGCACACACACACACACACACACACACTGTACAGAGGAATGCTGTTTAAGGAACAGATTTGGACAAACAGAAAAGAGGTCAGCAGCAGGGGTCCAGATGTCTTGACGACACATCTACTAATTCCGTTTTACTCTACAACTTTACTCTCAACTGTCAGCTTTACACTTTTGCTTCGTTCCTTTTCATCCTGTTCGATGTGACGAGCTGCTGCTTGAGTCTTCTTTAACCTCTCAATTTCTTATTTCCATGTTAAAAGTGCTCTGTGGAGTTTTCTTGTAAACAAACTAAAGTTATGTATTAATTTGCATGCAGAGTTACAGGTCTAACAAACATGTTCAGTACATTTTCTTCCTCATAAAACATTTGCAAAGCAGATTTTTTCAGTTCATTTTTAGTTAGTTTACATCCATGTTTACTAGCCTGCACTCTTCTTCCTCCCTGCCTTCGCTGGTACACTTCTGCATTTCTTGGCACATTACCGTCACCTGTAGATCAGTGGCATAGTGTGAAACCATTAGCAGGAGTGTGTATTGCATACATGCGCGTCCTCATGCCTCATGCGTGTGCACAGGACAAATTAATCTAGGACACATGCACTATAGAGCACAGACAAAAACTCCACAGGATACCTTTGAAAGATTTTTTTTTATACAGCTAAGTCTTATTGTTGTAGTTTTGGTTGTCATTTCTACTCATAAGAACATTTTGCTCCTGAAATTAATTGCTGAAATCCGAAGACGGAAAAAAACATCACCACATTCAACACGGCAGCAACACAAGCTCTCGAGGCAATTCTATACTTCATGCATTTATGCAGACATCCAAGTAGCGCCCTACAAGCATACTGTCTGCACATGTGTGAACCGCGTATGCAGACCTAGACACTCAACGTATAGTAGGTACAGAGCTGCATGTATTCCCATTGTTTTGGAGTTTAGAAATAAACCCCAAATTCAGCTAGATTATCTACACCGCTGAATTGGAGGTAAAACTAATGCCGTATACACACTACCCCCTCCTGACAATGGTCAGCAAACCCCCAATTTTTTGATGGTTCTAAAGATTATCTTTCCAGATACTCCTGTGGTGTGAGGTATGTTAAGAGTGGCTCAGAAGTCCATCCTGGCCGCACCGATTTCAAATCGTAAATATTAAACATGTTCAGTATTTACGATCGGATATCCTGTTGTGTGTGGGGAACCCCGAGGACAGCTGATGACGCAGTCACGTGGGAAAGAACGATAGCCAATTGAAAACCGAGCTGACTGAAGTGGAAGGACAACCACCGCCGTCATAGTGGCCGCAGCTAATGCATGAGCTAATGCATGAGCTAATGCAAAAGGTGAAGCATAAAGTAGTAGTAAGATAGACCTCAGAAATGGAGGACCAACTTGTTGATTCGTGGCAACAACACAAGTGTTTGTTTAATGTGTCTCCTTGACTTCATCCATCCATCCATCCTTTGTGAATTTTCAGTGCAAGGTAGTGCAAAAACTAACATTGCTAATTCTTCGTGCCCGTCGTCCACCATGTTTGTTTTCAATAAAGTCACATGTGATCGCGAGAGATTTTTTGCGATATTTCTGTTTTTTCCTTGCTGTTCATGATTCTGTTAGTGTGTGGTGTGCTGTTTTGGCCAAATTGTTGCTCTCCACACACTGAAGGAACCAAACTGTTCAATTTAACACAGCATGTCGTTATGTGTGGGGTCTCTCACATTTTCAACATTTGTTAAGATTTGAAAGATCTGTTAGTGTGGGCCAGCCTTAAGTGACCACACTTGAAATGTGAGTTATAATCACTTATTGTATATAAAAAACATGTTTGTGCATAACTACGGCAGGTAAATCTGCAACCAACATAGTTGGACGTGAGTCCTGTTATTATGTACAAGTGTTTCTTTAACTTATTTTTAAAAATGTAATTGTTTCCTAAAAATATTATTAGATCAAGTTTTTGCCTATAGAGTAAAACAGTTTCAAATACAGTACAATACAACAATTAAAAGAAAAAAACAATTGATAAAATTTCTCAGTAATTTGTGATCAAATGTATATGCTGAATGACTACAGTGAATGCACCATCTGTACTTTAGAGAGAGTGAATGATATATTAATGAAATGTTCTCCCTCGGGTGGTTTTGGTGTTTTCAGGCTGTTTTCTCGTGATATTGCATTGTGAGAAGTGTTATGTTGTGTAGAGCTCGATTAAATCCCCTCTTACATACAAACAAGTCTCTGGTGGGGTTTTTTTCATCATAGAAAAAATATTTGTTTTGGTTTAAAGATAGATGAATTGGGACATCAGATAACAGAGAGGAGGACAGTTTGTCCCAAAGTCCAAAATTCAGATACCTCATTACTCAAGTACACAGACCGACACAGACTTATACTAGTGTACTTGCAAGGATGTGGTATTGATTCATATTAATTCCCTCGAGGCTTATCCTAACCTTGACAGAACATAGTCTTTGTTCCATGTAACTTATGTTTGAGGAATTGTTTCCCTCAGAGCAAATCTTAATCTTAAAATAAATGGTATATTTTTGGGGGCACTGGACGTTTGTTCCTACAACATGATAAATACACAGCACACACATGCATTAATACACACATCCTATTCAGAGCCTTGGTCCAGGCTCCACAATGCAGCCTGGCAATATTCATGAAGCCCAAATGTGAACTAATAATATTTGCAGCCTAATCTCTGTATTAGAGCCCCCCCCCACACTCCTCTTTGTGCTCACAGGTGCTGCTGTCTGCAGGAAATTCATTGTTGGTGGTCTGCTGGAAAAGCCAAAGGCACCGTCTGTCATCGATCGACCTCTGCAAGGTGCAAGGTGCCTCCAGCGCGCGCACGCACACGCACACACACTGCTGCTCTGTCACCCTGCACTGTTAATGTTTATTCTAACTGTTTATATGAAGTGTCCTGAGTAATGAAACATAACTGCAAGGGCACACCAACTGTACCACAACGCACACACACACACACGCACACACACACACACACACGAGTAAATATCATCTCATTTGTGTGATTCGTAGCCTGCCAAATGACTGAATGTACTCAGTCACTGCAGCATTTACACAGTACAAAAGAAAACAAAACCACACTGAATATCATCTAACAGTTTGTTAATATTAGCTAAGCTACTTGGTCATACCTGTATATGTATACTGTACGTGTATATAAGAAGTGGACTTAGTCACCGTGACGTCAATCATTGGTTGTTTTGAAGCCTCGAGTTCGGCATTTTGGCTGTCGCCATCCTGTTTTTTTGCAACCAGAAGTGACATGAGAGGGTGAAGCTAAGTACAACCAAACCCTGACGCAGACACTTTTAGGCGACCAAAAATGTTACAATTCACTTTCATGAGCTGAAAACACACTGTGAAAGAGTTAAAGTTATAAGACAGAAAGACAGACAACTCCCAGACCAGATAACACCGTGGTAGTGACCTGTCAAATCAAGGTAGCCACGCCCATAAAGCATCCCCTGCTTTATGGTCTATTTGACTCTAAATGGGACCATAATTTACTAAATGAACATCATGCTATATTGAAGAAGACTTGAAACGATTGAGACCATAAATTCATGTTTACAATGTTTATTGAGGTAATAAATCAAGTGAGAAGTAGGCTCATTTTCTCATAGACTCCTATACAATCAGACTTGTTTTTTTGCAAGCAGAGGAGACGCTCCCTGCTGGCTATTAGAAATAATGCAAGTTTAAGGCACTTCCGCTTTGGCTTCACTTTTCAGACCAGGAGGAAACCATACCAGACCAAAAACAAAAAAAAAAAAAAAAAAAAAAAAAAAATGCTGTATAGCTTTAAAACCACAATGTGTATTTGATTGAACCAGGTTGAGTTTCATTGCTTGTGAATTCAACTTTTCATTTGTAAAATGACAGTTGTGTTATTTCTTCTTTCGACTCACTTTAATTCCCCCCCAAATTACTATTTCAGTTTTATTCTTAATGCTATGTAATACTGGGGTCAGTTTTCGTCGAGGATATCAACATTTTTGTGAGAGAAATTTCTCTCAGAGAGCTTCAAACATATTTACATGACACCATATAGTTTGGAAGTAAGTCCATAGATATTTTCCAGAGCTTCACACAATAGTGGTTCTTCAATGTTTATTTTAGCCTCTGATATTTTGATGATAATGGTTTTGAAATCGATTATATACAGCCTTAACACAGGATATAAAATACTATAAAATTGAACTATTTATAAGGTTTCTGAATGTGTGCGCAGGTAAAGAATGACTCCACATCGTGTCCTCTCTCTCTCTGTGTGTGTCAGCGCGCAGCTCTGCGCCGCTGCAGCGTCTCTTCAGGGAGGAGCGCACCTCGTCTGTCTCAGTCGAGTCCCGGCTCTCCTCCGCGCGTAATGCGGACCTTCTCCTGCACCGGACACCGGAGAGACACCCGACAACACTCCACCAGTCGGCTCAGCTCATGGGTTGCTGGAAATTTAAAAAGGAAATCATTTGTTATTCTCAAGGACTGATATCATCCTTGGACATATTTTTTTTTTTTTACTTTTTCTGCGCGTATAGTTTTCAAAGTGACCAACCCTTGAGAATGTCATTGCACAGTAGTAGTGTGTTCATCTCTGGATGCTCTGGATGGTTGAAATGGATGACCACGTTACTTCACATGGTTGTGTTGCTGCAGCTGGCGGTGTGGCAGACGGTGAGTCTGGTTTAACCTCATGGATCTTCAGGGCTTCTTCATGCTGAGGTTTATGATAACACTATAATGTTCAGGTGTAACGTGTTTAAGACAGGGTTTTCTTTTTGCTTAGACCTGCACGTGTACAGAAGAAATCAGTATACATTTTGCTGCCAATTTTAAAGGTCTGATATGACTTTAAGGTGTCATTACATAATAGTTTGTCCTATTTAACAACCAGAAAAACAACTGATTACTTAAAAATGAATCCAAGCACTGGGGAGTAAGTTTGTTGAAATAATAATGTTGAGGATTTACCTGCTTTTTTAGTTAATTTGTATATTTGTTTACTTGTCATTTTCTTCTTTCTTATATTGTATTTTTATTACTAGGGAACCCCACTTAGTTTCTATATTTCCTATGTTGAGGTATCATAGTGGAATAAAGGGGGGGAAAGTCCAAATAGATTTTATGACTTATAGATTTAATATCATAAGCCGTTTCTAAACAATTTCTGTACTATTTGTATAATTTAGATTGCTGTATTTTATGGGGTAGCTGAATGCCTTCCACACAAATTCCAATTGAAAAATACATTTATATAGGCTTATAAATTATTGCACATTCATACCAAGTTAAACATAATTTCTCATAGTCCAGATGAGAAGCTGTTTCCTGCAGATATCGACCTCTGCCCTCCATTAACTGATTCATTCATTTGTCTTGAGTGGTGATTTAAGGAGCCCATTATTGTCTGTTCTGTGTGGTGGTTTGATATTCTGACTTTTGCCATATCAACTTTTGCTTCTTGCTTTATTTTGGTGTCCTAATAAGGAAATTGATAACATATGATAAATTAAACATTAATCCCAGAGACACTTCCATCTATCAACAGGAGCAACCGATGCTATATTCCTCAAACAAATATTCAATAAATGAAAAGAAAAGATTCCAGTGGCGTCTCCTGTGACTCAATTAAAACACTGGACACTCACTGTACTCTGCTGCCTTTGGCTCCAGACAGATAGCAGTAAAGAGAAAGCATTAATATTTGTTTCTGTATATGCACATACTGTACACCAGTTTGAAATACAAATAATGCAGACAATTCAGGGTGAAGAATATACCTGTTTTATTCCATTTCATCCTTATTTGAGCTTGGATTTAATGCCATCATGGAGGCATTTCTTCTCTATCTGCTGTGTGCTGAAGGTTCATTCATCAGAGTCTAAATCACAATGGAGGATGAAGGATGAAGGATGTTTCCCCTTGGTGCTCATATAATACTCTGCCTTTTCGCTGTAGATCGCTGTATACTGGTGACAGCAGGATGGATGTCTAATGCCACTTATTGACCTGTTGGATCACTGTAATTGCTTTTGAAGTGATCATGGCAGGAGTGATTCACATTTATATTCGTAATTTCTGTCTTTTTCTTGCTCTTCGTTGACATTTTATCCCTTTTTTTAATACAAGGTGAGCCCTTTTTTTTTACATATCAGTTCTCAAAAACAGGTTTACAAATAGCCTTACAAATTAATGACCTTACAATATATTGATTTTTGTTTTTATTCCAAAGCAGTCCACAATAAGTGATATAATTCAAAAACAGATACAGAAAAATATTTTTTTTGGAAGAAAAAAGCAAAATATAAAAGAAATCCAAGTGATTGTAAAAAAGACGTCACAAACATCATTAAATCACGTGACAAACGTTACAAACATAACTTCCAGAACAAAACACCGGTCTTCTGGTTGAAAGTTCTGTGTTTGTTGGACCCATCCACCTCCCCACCCATCCGCCATATGCAGTCTTTTATTCTACGTCACTAGCTCTTAACGTAGCATATTTATGCGGATGCGTTTACATTGCAGTCAGTACAGACTACATGGCGTACAAATGACACAGGAAAACAGCGTTTGCATAGCACGCTGAATGCCTTGCGCACTACCGAGGTACCTCGAACGGTCTGGTTTGGTACTCCAAGCGACACATATCACATTACACATCATCATTTGACCTATTGCTAATATAAACATATTGTGTGGTGCCGCTTTAAATGTTCCCTGGGAAGTTTCTGACATCAAGTAGCACTATGGAGTTTTTCATGAGTGGGCAATGTAGGTTTCAATCTTTTTTTTGCAAATGTTTCATGAGCATGGAAACTCATTCAACATGTTTGTTAGAGCTCAATAATACACACAATGTATTTTGGTGAGTAACACTGAATGCTCGTCTACACAAAAACTCCACCTTTCAGTAAAAGTATGTAATTAACATTAACAAAGCGTACTTAAAGTATCAAAAGTAAAAGTAAAAGTATTCCTTAAAGGTTTAAATCATATTGTATTATGTGTAAGCATTTTGCATTTGTAGTTGGTGGAGGTGGAGCTACTATTACTCCTACATATACTGTTGAGTAGTTTAATACATAACAAAGCATCATCACTTATTAACTCATCATATGTTTTGTATCCGCAAAGTAACTTGCCCTGATGTCAAATGGCTCCCCACCCTGTGTTTTCAGCCTGAGGCAAGTTGTGCCTCCGCCTTAAAAACAAGCCGTATAACATTCAAATCATTTCTAAAGGCCACAGGTAACCAGGGCAGAGAGGTCGACATGGAGGAAATGTGCTCCAGTGTTTCTAGGTTCTGTTATTTTGTTCAAACGGGGGGAAGTTAATTGATTTTTGGGGCGAATAACGAGCGGCAGTAATCCAGTTGCTTGAATCGAGGGCAGGAAGGGTTCGTGTGTCCGGAAATGAAAAGAATGATGCAATGTTAGAGATGTCCCTAAGTGGACAGATGGCTCACTTTGTTATGTTACTAAAATGTTACAACGTGGACCTTTTTTTTGGAATTGAGGTTGGTGGTTGCCAACCTGCATGTCAGGACCCCTCCGATCTACACTTTATCACTCCCAACTAGGGATGTGACGGTGAGGCAATTTACCGATTACACCGGACATTTTACAAGAAAAGATGACGGTCAATATGTATGTAAAGCGCTTACTTTGATCTTTAACATTGGATGGCTTTGTGTCTGGCCTCTCACCGGCTGTGACCGTTACGTCCTCCGCACGGCGATTGCCTCATTAACGTTATGGTTGCCTTATAGCATTGGGTTTAAATCCAAAATATTGCCAAATAGGCACTATTGCTTTTTGCTTTGACACCAAATCCTCCACCAATTCTCTCTCCTCTCATATGTGTTGAATCTGTCTCCTGTGCTGTACGGAGCAATTTCAGTTTGTAGTGTCCGACTATGTATTGATAACATGGCGCTGTTTCTGCAAAAATGAACGAAATGGGTTTTATTTCTATTTTTAAAAAAAAGCAAAACTATGGTGGGGGCAGTGGGCAAGTAATGTAATCGGTGTATGCCTGAGCACAGTGTAACACAGATAACATCGATTACCGCGACAAGCCTACTCCCAACTCATCAAATACCACAGCTTGGTCAGTGGCCTTAAGCTTCAAACTATGACTCTTTAAGTACCCCTCTAGCACCAATTTTGGATGTGTCGGGGACTGCATGTCAATATATGCTAATTATAATACTTTCAAAATAAACTTCTGTTTTCACAGGAAGTTAGGTTTAGGCAACAAAACCACTTAGGGTTAGGAAAAGATCGTGGTTGACATTAACTTGAGATAACAACTCACGTGATTAATGACTGACGTGACTCATGGGACTAACGATATTAACGAGTCACGTGACTAACAACTGATGTGACAAAATAAGTAAATGGTAAATGGACTTGCATTTATATAGCGCTTTTCTAGTCTTCCAACCACTCAAAGCGCTTTACACTACATGTCAGCATTCACCCATTCACACACACATTCATACACTGATGGCAGAGGCTGCCATGCAAGGTGCCACCTTTGCCCATCAGAATCTAATCTAAATACTCATTCACACACCGAGGGCTAAGCCTTCAGGAGCAATTTAGGGTTAAGTGTCTTGCTCAAGGACACATCGACATGTGACCGGAGCAGCCGGGGATCAAACCACAACCTTCTGATTGGTGGACGACCTGCTCTACCCTCTGAGCCACAGCCGCCAACGTTGCCTTATAGTTTACCACGGGACATTAACAGCAGTCTCCTGGGTGAAAGTCCTGTGTTTTTTTTTTACCCATCCGCCACCCCTCTGACCCACCCTACGTAGACTTTCTCTCTCTTTACACTACATCAGTTGCTCTGACCGTTTAATAATGACGCGGGTGGGTTTACATTGGAGTTAGTTGAAAGCCTGGTGCATCACATACAGATGCTAAAGGGTGCCTCTGTGTGTCGGTATCAGACGCCGAGGGGCACTGACCAATCGTCGGTATTTGACATGTTGGGAGTGAGAACGGGTTGCTCTGATGGGTCGAAAGATAAATGTGATGCGTAATTATTACTTTGATTTGGTGCGTAATGCTTGGGGACATCATCCTCAAAACTCCACCTTTGAGGTACGTACTACATCTACATGGTGATCTCTCTGGTCACGGCCGTCCCGCCAGAGGAGTGCTGAGAGCGTGCTGCAAGTTGGGAGAGTGACTGGAAGGATTTTGGATGGAGCGCAGGGTTGATTTTTTTAAAAGCTGGAGTGCCACTTGATCTCCTGGTCCATCCAACACATCTTCATCCAAACTCGTTGCATACCGCTGCTTTATCCCGACCCTTGGCGTCACTTTATTTTTGCCATCAAAACCACTAAAGTTAGGTTTAGGAAAGAACTACATGGTTGGGTTTAAAACTACTTGTGCAGTGAAAATGACACTAAATTGTGAACTGGGGACACAAACGAACAGCTGATTAACGTGAACGTGTAAGAAAGCCTTGTGTTTGTTGGCCCATCCAACTCCCCTCCCACCTACCCTTAGTTTGTCTTTTTGTTCTTTAAACTATGTAAAGCAAATTAGGTTATTCTCAAAATTCCAAACAAACCAGTCCTTTAATGTCTGTAAGATGGGATGTGTGTGAGAAGTGAGGCCTGATAGAGTCAATATACCGGTGTATCATCAGCGTAAAAATGAAAGGAAATATTTTGCGAATTACTTGACCTGGAGGTAAGATGTAGATTGAAAACATAAAAGGGCCAATAATACACACACACACACACACACGCGCACACACACACACACACACACACACACACACACTAATGACATCAGAGACCTGGTGATTACCGTCCTTTGTATCACTGTGAGATTCTGAATGTAAATGATGGCGGCTCGGTAAAGGTTGCTGGAGGCGATCGGCGCCCTGCGATAATGACCCAGTTAAGACAGTGATTGAATTTAAATGACATTGCAGCCCCGTAAACTGTTGCCATTTAGGATCGAGGGTTACAATAATTAAAGTGCACGCTCAAATGGCACTCCAGCTCTTCTGCACATTACTGAACTGTAAAATGACACACTGTATTGCTTCATAAGAGAGCGCGTCGTGTTGCTATCTTGCTTGTATAAAGGAGGATTGTTCCATAAACCTGCAGGGCAGATATGACTGCGCTGGCTTGTGTCACAGTGAGGCTGCGCTGCCAGATCGAGATGTTCAGCTACACACACTCATTTGTTCCTGGTATAAACTATTAATGATGTACGAGTTTATGGGCCACCCAGTTTCAATAAATCTTAGAAATATTCAGGCTATTCTTAGTAAATTCTGCTCATGTACAGTTTTGTGTTGAGGGAGCACTGTGGATTTATCAGATAATCCTTAAAAAATTAGAGAACTTAGTTCAAATCTGCTGGAAAATAAGGAGGATATTTGACAAGAGGAGCCTCTGCCTTCAGTCATGCTGCTCATACAGTCTCATCCAAGCATATTAAGTCTGTCTTCTGTTAGGGACTGATGGGATTATTTGTCACAAACAACCTGGATTTACTGTATTAGGCAGTAGATCCCAAACCTGAGAGACGGAATCTCCAAAAGGGCTTACAAGATAATTACCAGTTTTGGAAACAAGACAAAACAAAACTCTGCTACACAAAATTATCATTATTTTTCAGACCTTTCTCTAACTTCTGCTTACACGTTATTACTATTCAGTTTAATCATGTATCAACAACTACGCAAGCTCTCTAAGCGGTCCTATGACGGTGGTTATCAACTCGGTAAATCAACCCAGGGTTTCTCAATCTGGCTATGAGTGCGTTCACATGAAAGGGGCGGGGTTTGCAGCATGTGACCAATCACAAACATGGCGAAGTCTACTGTCAGCAGAGCGGCATATTTTATAAACAAAGAGCAAACTATAATATTAGACAAATACGAAGAAGTTAAACACAGTAATCAGACTAAAAGTAACACAGTCGAAGCTGCCAAATGCAGGAAGGACAGCTGGTTAAAGAAAAAATTACCCATGTGTGAATGCGTAAATTAACAGACTTATTAATGTAACGGAACACTCAAAAGTCAGATATAGTCGGCTAGATAGGGCAGTGATATTATAATTTTTTTTTTAATATAATGTATGAATAGTGTACACAGCATTATGGCCTTTGACAAGGTTATAACTTTTGACTATTTCAGCCTTCTCTCAGCTGTGTCCTTGACTCCGGCAGTGTGAAGCGGACTTGAAAGCAAATGAAAAAAATATATAAACAAAATTCAAAGCGGTAAGCTGTCTTTCCTGCATTTGTCAGTGGATTATGAATTAAACTGTGCACTGAGCTCTGATTGGTCAGTAGGCGGTGCTTTCATACGAGTTGATCTCTTATCTCGAACATAACCTGCTCCGGAGCAGGTTAGGTGTTCAGCATGAGTTACCATGGCTATCTACCTCTGTAAGAAGTGAATCACTGTCGTAGGACTGAAACCCAGGGTTAACCCGGAGGTTACCTCGCTAACCCCAAATCCTGCTTTACAGGCCTCTGATCTCCTGGTTAAATGTCTGGTGTTTGTTGGGCTCACTCACCTCCCTTCCCACCCACCATAAGCGGCCTTTCTCGCTTTTTATGCTACGTCAAAAACTCTTACCTTAGCATTTATACGTGGATGCGTTTACATTGCAATCAGTACAGGATACACGGCGTACAAATGACATGCGGAAATCAAGAAAGGCGTACTTATTGCACGCTAAATGCCTTGCGCATTATTGTGGCATTTATACGCCTTTTCGTGCGAACAGGTTGGTGCAATACAAGATCAAACCGTAATTTGGGATAAAATATGTTTCCCCTTGAAACGAGAGGGGAATGCAGTTTAGTTGAATGGGAACATAATTTTGTAGGAGACAGGGTTGTTTTTAGGAGACCAGGTTTAAATAAGACAGAGCTTTTATTTCATCAAAGAATTCTCTCTTTTTACACTTTCATTTTGCTTAGTTTGAATTCAGAATAGAGACTCCCAACACACCAAAAAGAACTTTTTTAGTTCTCAACAACTGGTTCAATGAAGGAAAAACACATATACCCACTGAAGCAGTGGCGGCTGGTGGATTTTTTTTTGGGTAGGGCCAATCAATTTCAACAAACATCCTAGTACGATTCAATGCAAAAAAAGGTATCAAAAAGCGCTACTAGTGCTTGGCTGTTCCATTGTCATGCCGTTAAAATGGGCTGTGAGAGAAGAGAAGTGGAGAGAAGCGAGAGACGAGAAGACAAGATCACGCGAGAACTGACATGAGCCCTGACGAGAACAGAGAGAGACACACGTGAACGTGCGCGCGCACATCATGGGCCAAATCAGTTTGGCCCTCCCGGAAGTCTTTTTTACGGCGCTGATTGGATGAATTGTATGTCATTCATGCTTGTAATCATATATCTTTAATCAGTGATTGGCTGTACTGCTTATTAGACCCGCCTTCCTTGGGCCAAATCCATTTGGCCCCAGAAAGTGCACGTGCAGCAGAGCAGCTGAGAGGTGCACTAGCAGAGAGTTCAAGGAGGAAAGCAGATATTTGGCGCAGTTATCCTATTTTACAAATATTACGGGTATATTCCATAGGTCAAAAACACACATATTAACAATTTTTATAATTTTTATAATTTTTATAATTAATAATTTTATAATTTTTTTTTTTTTTTTTTGGTGGCTCAAGGTGGGTGGGGCCAGGCCCCGTGGCCCTCTATTGGCCGGCCGCCACTGCACTGAAGACACACACAGACTGACATATAGTCAACATCCACTTGACAGCTGTAGGGTAGGATGTCCTGCAACATCAGGCCAGGAGGTGTTTCTGTCCGATAGCAGTGAATGTCTCCTCTCGTGTTAATCCTGGACCCTGCGGCGCTGTGAGAGGATGAGGTCAAAGATCACGCTCACCTGCAGAGTCTCCATCTGTCCAACTGGCAGGTGTTCTACCTGTGATGGTTCACACATTTCTAAGCAAATACATAAATCAAGGAAATCAATTAGACGCATTCAAAGTAATTATAGGGATCATTCTCACTTGACAGCGTAATAGATACACTTTGTGCCCCGATAGCACATAATTAATGTAACTACAGGGTGGAGATGCGGCTGGAATCTATATTTTCTTGTGAATTCATACATCTTCTAAGATTATTGTAGGCCTATATGGGTCTGCAGGCTTCTGTCCTCCTCCTCTTCATGCTCTTCAGAGGGCGTGAAAGGAAGTGCACGGCAGAGGAGCCTTGACAGTAGATGTCGAGACTTTAAGAGGAAGTTGTTGAACTCCCACGTTGCAGCTGTCAGGGGTGCTGATTATCGTACAGAGGTTCATCACTGGAGGGGAACCACCAACTTCTACTGGGCATTTCACGCGGGGAGAGAGGTAGAGCAACGATAACAAGGATTTGATTAAACTCACATGAGCGTGAAGCGAAAGATGGACAAAATCGAAAACTCTGTAATCAACATTCAAACGCTGCTTGCTTGGCAAATAGTATTGATTTCAAAGGGTTTTTAATTTAAACTATGCTTTGTGCTCTATTCGTATGTTTCTGTACATCTGATTTTACTCCCAATAAATTATTACAGGAAAAAAAGCCTTCATTCATAAGCCTTTTCTTGCTACCAGGCTGTCTAAATACTGTAAATGTACTGCAGGTTATAGTGTTGTATAAAATACCTGCATACTTCTGGTATCAATGTCAGCGTGAACACTGTTACTGGCTGCCTACTAAGCCTTGTATCATCATTACTGCACTGACAAGTGTTTTCATGTGTGACTCTGGTGTCCTCTCTTCTTAGACAGAGGCCATCCACCCGGACTGCGCCCTGGTGGTTCAGCACATGAAGGCTCAGGAAGATTGTAACCAGAACCTCAAACAGGAGGAGAACAACCACTCCACCAGGACAGGTCTGTGTGTTTTCATCACGTTGCAGGCACAAAGATGTACACATATACTGTACGTATATAGTGGGGACCCATGTCCCATCTGGGGACAAACATCAGGTCCCCTCATGGATGAACACTCTCTCTAGTCCTAAAACTTGGTTTTAGAGGTAAGATTATACTAGAATGAATAGAAAGAATAGATTATTTAAGCTTTGGCAAAGGTTGGGGGATGGTTTGGGTTTGGTTATTTAGTGGTTTTGGTAAAGGTCAGGGTAACCCTCCAGAGAATTAAAGTGAGTCAATACATTGTCCTTACAAAACCAAGAAACCAAGAAGGTGTGTGTGTAAAGGGGAATCCCTTTGCTCTATGTACTTATTTTAGATGTGCTTTGACTTGACTGAGATGACATTTTGTAATATTCTTTTGGATTTTTGTAGATTTATATAAGAATCAATCTTGGTTTTGAATTTACCATCCTTGGTGAGCATTCAGAGGTTACATTCAAATTACAGAAATGTACCCTGAGGGCTGGTTCTCCTCTTCTTCATTTTCATCACCCGAACTGGCAGAATCAGCTGCGTAAATTAAAAAAAAAAAAAAGTTATATGAAGCACAAAGAAGTGAACGTTTCGTTCAACCACAGACAAAAAGAGAGCTCGGCTAATGCGTAAAAAACAGACAAAGAACTGCAAGCACCAAAAGAAGTCGCACATCCAAATCAATCAAAAAGGTCTTTTAATTAAATAATTACACACTTGAGTAAAATGCACAGACATCACTTCATAGTTGAGTTTTTTAAACCTGTCACCAACAATCATTTAATCTCCAGCAGGTGTATCAAGTGGCTATCTCTGGTGAGATAGGTGTCGTCAGAGTCGCCTCGTTGAAAGTCTCACATATCCCATTAAACCAACAATGAATTCATTCTACTAACACGTATTGTGTGTGTGTGTGTATCCAAAGTCTGATATATCATTATTCCTCTGTGCAGTAGAGCTCAATTCTTGTCCAAGGAACTATTAAAGACACATCGATGAGCCATACTGTTGCACTGGGTGTTCCTTCATTATAATCCGCCGCTGAAACTAGTTCCCAATAAATGCACTATTTCACGTTTGCAAAAAACTACAGTGGCCAGCTGTGTTAGGAAATTACTGAGCCTTTTTTAAAAATGGGGATTGTCAAATTTAACGCAATGCGTTAACACAAATTCATTTTAACGCCACTAATTTCTTTAACGCATTAATGCAATTTGCGATTTTTAGGTCGTAGCGGGCTCAGTTTTAAAGCTAGAGCGAAGATACTGGCATCATATGAAACTAGAAAACCCAAAGAATCCATTTGTACATACCACAAATGTGTGATTAATTTGCGATTAATCGCGATTACCTATGGACAATCATGCAATTAATTACTATTAAATATTTTAATCGATTGACGGCCCTATTGAGACACTAAAACTTTATTGTTGTTAATTTCATGTGATTTGTTGACAAGAAAAAATAAAGAACAACATCAAAGATCTTCTAAATAAGTGCACACACATGTACAAGCTACATATTATGTAACAGTATGTCTCTATACAACTCATATCCACAAAAAAAATATTATTTGCAATCAAGATAAATGGATGATTTTCAGATCAAAACCATTTCCCTAGATTTTTTTTAAAAATCTCAGCCGGTGTGTTGCTCCATCCTGACTTTTACTTTTGGAAAACCACCCTCTCTGTGGAGACACTTTCATTTGAGGGCCATCCTGAGTAGGTTTGAGTCATGTCATGTTGTAAAATGACATACATTCAGGACTAAATTTGACATGTTCTGAGGTTTGAGTTTGAAGGGAGATTATGGCAAATTACAGATTTTACAGTACTGCGCAAATTCAAATGTATCAAATGTAGTTACAGTCAGTAGATGTTGTTAAAATCTGACTATGTATATGTTTCACCTAGAATCATTACAGGCTGAAGGGTCACTTTTTCCATCCCCCTCCTCTTCACCTACTTCAGAGGTTGTTAAAGGGAGTGAACGGCGTCGGAGCTTCGACAGTAAATGTCAGGAGTTGAAGAAAAGAAATCAGGGAGCTCCCACGTTTCTGCCCAGGGAATTGATTATTACTGTATGGAGGCTCCTCATTAAAGGATAAGCACCGCCAACCTCTGGGTTACAGCCACTGGCAGTCTCAGAGAATCATTCCATTGTGATCTCATCTCATAGAAGAGAAACAACTCTTAATATCATGTTTATTGCTAAATACAAAATATGTCTAAATTCAACAAAAATATAATCTAATGGAAGAGGATATTTGGACCTCAACACTGAGAGAGCATAGTATGTCACATCAGTACTGAAATGTATTTTAGCGTTCATATAAACTCTGAAAAAAAAGTCTGGAAACTTGTGTTTGGTCAATTATTTCTACACAATATGCTTGGCGTTCAAGTGGTTAAGTCGTGAGAACACCGCTGCTAAGCAACGGCAATATTAACTTTACTGTCGGCGTCTAGATGCCACAGAGGCATAATGATAAAGGAAAAAGATGAGGCGGTTGGGAATATGAATATCGCCTCTATCCCTATCTCCTGAGACATATTATAAAATTACGAAGAAAAACAAAATCCGACTAAAATTACAATATATTTTCTTATTATGTACCATAAAATTAACTTCCATGTCCTCCCTGACAACGTTAACAAACACATCACAACTCGAGAACGCAAAGCTTTCAGAAACTTTCCACTTACGATGTTGTGAATACCACAAGAGGGGGGCGTTCATATGGACTCTACGGTAAACACGACCGCATTTGAAGGCACCAATAGACCTTTTCAAACTTGACAACATAAACATTATAAATGGGTCCCCTTTGTATTTCCTGTTGCAATGTTTGTTAATGCAGTAGCTGACAGGAAGTAAACTTGGACCAAAACTGTAGCAACAGAATGGCAATGAAAAGGTCTATTCTTTGGTGAAAATATGATGAGCCTTAACATTTGATCATCCATTTATGCAGTAAATAATAGTCACGACAGTAACACAAAACAAATGGAGGCTATAAAGCAGTTGACGGAGGAGGGATTCGTGCAGTTGGCGTAGCACGCTGCATCATCACACCGAGCACATCTGTTAAGTGTTGATTTATGAGCTCTTTTTTATTGAATTTGAGCTAATTATGAGTAAACAACACTGGCATGTCAAAAACAATTTGAAAGAACTACATTGACTTTAGCTTGGGTAATGTTCTACACTAGTAACTTCAAGCCCGTTCTAATTCGCAAAGTCAAGGGCCAAGGGTAACTACAGTGGTTTTGACCGCAAAAATAAAGTGACGCCAAGGGACGTGACAAAGTGGCGTTAAAATGACAAGTTGGGATGAGAACGTGTTGTAACTTCTCCTTTCAGCCAAGTAACAACACTTCCACATGAGAGCGTGGACTGTAAATAATTCAGGTGTTTTGGTTTGTGCTTGCATTTAGGGTCAGTTTTGTACATTATGCACAATCCACGTGTCATTATTAAAATACCATCTCAAATTAAACTATAGATCAAACCACACCTGCATGTGAAGCTCACCGCAGCACACACCGCAGGATGATGGATGCCTTCCTGTGGCTGTTGATTGCGTCTCTTTAATCAAAAGCATGGTGAGCACATTTGCTTCCTGTTTATCAAATAACCGTCCTTCGCTTGGCAGAGCAGCCAAAACAATCAAGGGAACTAATCAGGTGAGGAGATGCTGATACTGATTGGTCAACCTGGCCTGGCCCTGTTTCATGTGTGCAGCTCAGGTACGAGAGGAGTTAAAGTGAATCAGAAGAGATTCATCCATTATCCTCCATTCAAAGAATGCCTCAGAACAAAAAACAAACTCAGCCAGCGGAACAGCTTCAGAAGGGACCACACTTCGTTTCCCACCTGAGACGCTGCCTGACAGCATGTCGATTAAACCCGGAATATGAATTCTCTTTGTTTTGAAGTGTTTTTAGTTATGCAACTGGGTCATTCCAGGCAGGTGAGCTCGCCTCTCGCCTCGCTCCGTCTCTCCATTCTCCAAAGGGTTGTTATGAAAGCTATACGCACTCGGTGAGACAGTCGTCGGCTCGCCTGTGGGCTCGCCTGTGCACGACACAGCTGGTGTCGCTCAGAATTAATTGCATCATTTGTCACCCTTTCCTGTGATCATCCAAAGAAATAACGTGACAATTAGCGTTTGAAGCGGCAGGTATGAGCCGCTTCAAGCCCGGACTGAACGCCGACTGAAGTAGACTGAAGGCACCGCTTCACTTCTCCAGTCAGATTTTACAAAGCTGAGCGGTCAGATGGGAAAAATTGATTTTGCCAGAAAAGGCTCGGCTCCTCGAGGGAAATCTGAGCAGCAAAAAGACTAATCCCCATTAACATACACATACATGAACATTAAATCCTTGTTGAATCAACAATGCCACAGTCTGCTTATGATGTTGGCCTCAGCGTATCAGCGGAGTGATAGAGAGAAGTGTCAGAGTGGACGCTGATAGTCAGCCAGTAGCTAAGCAACTGAAGAATGAGCCAATGATAGCAAAGCATGAACCAAGCAGCCACTGTAAGAGTGACTTCAGCGCTCTGTCCCGAACTAACGCTATGCTCCGCTTGTAGCATTTTCATGCAGGTTATTGAGGAACAAAGTGTTTTATTCAGTAGGTGATTGATAAACTTGTAGAGGCTGGAACGTGCTGCTTTTTCTTAACATGTCAAACTCACGTCCTGACAGGAAGCTGGATTAACTAACTTGTTTAGAGATTTGGGAGGTGTGAGCACAGTGCAGAGCGGCGGCCATGAGCTAGCCAGTGGGACACACTCACATGCACTAAAAGCATGCTCTGTAAACAGAGCACAGAGAAACTTGGATTACAACACACTTCATTCTCTGCTCAGGTAGACATTACTTACTTAGTTGTTTGCTGCTATAGTAATACTTTGGATATCGTATAGAGCACTTATATGATTGAAACATAAAAAATGATAAGGTAAGTAAAATGAATACAATCTAAAAGACAATAAAGACAATGAAATGGAAAAGCAATAAAAGATGGAGATGGAGCTGGAGTGGGCTGCTCACCTGCAGAGATTGCCAGGTGAACAAAGGCTGGAGATATAACTGGACAAAAAACAAAACAAAACAAAACACATGCACATTTAGTGTTTGTTAGGCCACCTTTAATGATCTTAACACTCATGAATATTCAGGTGAGAAAAGGATCAAGTAGAGGTGGGAAGAAAGTGCATGCTAAAGTATTGTCATTGTACATTTTGTGCTGTATTTCCATTTTTAGGAGATTTAATGTTTCCTCAACTACATTTCAGAAGGAAGTAATGAACATTTGACTCTCATGTAGTTAATTTGCTTTTACATTAGAGAATAGCTTGTTAACGTCACTGACTGGATAAAACTCTCTTTTGACTGAAGAGCGCATGTGTAGATAACACATTCATTGTAGCCAGCATGCTCAGTGCCCTGGCCCTGCAGCAGAACACCTGAATGGAATGAAGCCCTGATTAATGTCATTGCTTTCACCTGTGTTTGGCCGACCACCTTGAGAAAGGCCTGAACTCTCCAAAATGTAAGAAAACTGGCTGGTTTTAATGCAGTTTAGACGCTATCTGATGGTTTGAATTTACTCAACTTATGAAAGAGCATGCAATCCTTTGACTTATTCGCCTCCATCAGTTTCCTAGTTTGTACAGTGAGCTTATCTTATAAAATTCACAGCAGCATGTTATTGAGATATGTTCATGCAAGGTCAGATTGTTGTTTAAATAGGCAAAAGCAAGGTGGTCTGATACTGGGAAATGGTAGCTAAGGGAGAGTAAGTCTTCACAGGAAACAACGTCCTTTTAGGAAATAAAGCTACTGGTTAGGTTTAGGAAAAGATCGTGGTATGGCTTAAAATAACTCCCGAAGTAGCTTAACTTAAGTACGTAAGTTATGTGACAAATACATTAACGTTGACTTCTGGTTTCACACGGGATACGAACGCCGGTCTCCTGGGCAAAAGTATTTTTTGACCCATCCATCCACCCCAACCTCCTCCCTTCACGGCGTTCGCTGCTCTTTATTACAAACAAATTGATTTTATGGGATATACACAAATTACAGTGCATTACTCTTCGTACGTTCAGTATAGCTACAAACAGTGTATGAGAACATCATGTTGACCAGTCAGGGGGTAAAAAGACTGGCTGGCTAGGTTCGCTTGTGGTCTAGTTGGGTCAGCTAACGAACAGTTGTCCTTGTCTACTCTCTTTTTTTTGCTGTGATGCTTTGTATTTCAGGAGGTCAGGCCAGCTAAAGCTGTTATCAGTTATGTGCACGTAGGCTATAGCTGTGTAACCTCATGTAGTGCAAAACTAGAGACCAAGTGATGAGATCACATCAGCCGCGATGCCAAATTGGGCCAGGGGGTGTACAGTGAGTGGGGTAATGGCCTCTTCCTCAATTTCTACCCCCCTACTTCCGGCTCCCTTGCTCAGAACACACCCATCCTTAAATTCAACCTTCATTTTGATTTATTGATGCTATTGCAGCCACAAAAATCTGTCTACAGACAGACACACTCACAAGGTGAAAACAATTCCAGCGACGCTGTCGCGCCTGGTAATGAACAGTGAAAGTTGTCAGGCCATGGACAATCTAATCTACATGAGTTTGAGATTAATACAGTTTGGTTTTTATTTTGGACACAGATTTTTTCCTTAAAATGTGTTATAGTTGTTGTTGTTTTGTGTCTCTTTCAGTGACATTCTGCAGGTAAAGCAGACCTCTTAAATGCTGCTGTTGGTTGAAAAACTGAAGCTGAACTGAGATCGGGGTCATTTTGCATCTCATTGTAGTCATTTGACTTTGATTATATCGGCATGTTAAAAAGCAGTTAATCACAGGCTCCAAGAACAACTCAGGGATTGTACTAAAACATAGAAACCACTGAGTCCTGAAGCATGAACTACCACAGTAACTGAGAAAAATGATCTGGTGGAGACTGGGAGGAAAGCCAGGGTTGATATACTGTGGAGCTGATGAGTAGATTGCTGACAGGTGTGTGCAGAGCAGGGAGCCAGAGAGCAGGTGACGAGCTCACTGATGTCAGGTGTGCAGGTAGACTGGACCCAGGTTGACGGCAGGACAGGAAGAGACAAACATACACACACACACACACACACACACACACAGATAACCCGAGGACATGGAAGACAAGAGGAGTGTGGAACACAGGGACTGGGAATCAAGCTGGAGTACAGCCACGGCCATGACACAGCAACTTCATACTCTGGTGCCCATGCCACGCCGGCCACCTCTCTGGCCCCGCCCCTGTTTGTGCCCCTGAATTTTCAATTTGAGAGCATAAATATGTAATTCATACATGTGAATTAACTTTGTTTTCCCCATTGAACCTGCAAGAATAAAATCATAGACATGTTGGAGTTTATTGCATTTACTTTTATTTCAAACAACGTGACTCAGCTATTTCTATAGTGGGGGAAAAATGGGATTGGTCCTATGTGGGATGTAAATGACTATATCGTGAACATCAAGGACAAATATTAATTCTCACATCATTTGTTTAAGTAGCTGACATGAGACTCGCTTTAGCGTTTCGCTTCTCCCGCGGCTCTCTCCCTCTCACCATGCTTCTCACACTCACTCTACTGGGCCAGTGTGTGTAGCGTATGAGCATGGACCTGCGTATTTGTGTTTTTGTGGCTCAAGGGAAGCAGGGAACTGGGAAAGCAACTAAGAACTGGCTTAAAAATAAAAGTGATCTACTGGTGAATTTCACATAAATGAAAATAAGTCAGTAGGTCAGTCTGTCAATAAAGAAATAAAACTAAATGAATAAATAATAATTAAAATAAATGATAATTTGAAAAACTACCGATTGCAAACTGTTTTTCCGAGAAAAATGTCATTTCAATTTTTCAATCCAAAAACCAATCTGACTTCAATATGACAGCACACCAACTCAGAGTATTCAGATTAGTTTGCTAGAATGATCACGATTGTACAGATCAAAGGGTTAAATAAAACAGTTATGTCATTTTAGAGAAAATATCAACATATCGAGATATATATTGCGATATAGCCTAAAAATATTGAGTTGTTATTTATAAGCCATATCAACCAGCCCTCGGGGAAAAGTAACACAAAACTATTAGAAAATTCTAAATTATAGATGTGGATGTTGAGTCATTGGTGTAATTCTACCAAGCTATTTCACTTGTTTTGCAACCATAAAAATCACTATTAATTTAGTTTGTTTCCATAAGCATAACTTTGTAGAAGGGACCATTTCACCACACGACTACTTTTGAATGCCGAGTACATTTTACTGCTAGTACCTGTTCACCTCATCGCAAGAAAAGATTGAGTAGTTGTTAATTTGAGGTGAAACGGGTTCGTTTAGGAATACAATTCACCTGCAAATCCCATTTCAGACTAATTCATCAGGATTCATCAAATGTGACTAAATGAGGAACGAACAGATGGGTGGAATGAAGAGAGGAGGCGAATGGTGATATGGCTCATGAAAGAGTGATTGGGAAATTATGAGGTTCCTAACCGCAATGTTACGAAAGGCTGCACAATTTGCAGTTAGTGTGGTTATATTTGCCTGTAATGGATAAAAAGAAGGACAGAAGTACAGCGGTAAAACAGACAAAAACACACTCTTACATTCACTTTGTGCCCTTTTGTCTTTCTTGAGTAATCAACAACTGTCCACTGGAGAGAGAGAGAGAGAGAGGCCAGATGTCTGGTCTTACTTCGGGTTAATTACCTTCCCACCTCCAGTCCCACAGGAAACACCATCAGAGCAGAAACATGGGCCGTCAGTGACAGAGAGGAAATGAGGAAGTAATGCAGGAGTAAACAGAGAGAGGGGATTAACAGTCTTGTCCATTTTCAAAGGATACTTCTAATTAGACTCACAGCGAGCAACAGCCAGCCTCATGAATTCACTAATGTGCGAGTGTTTGTGTGTGTGCCTGTGTGTGTGCGCGCCTATTTCCACATAGCTTTCACGCTCCCCCGTTGACATTTCCACAGATCATTACACATTGTGACTGTCCTGCCCTCTCTTGTCTTTTTATGGTCACTCGCAATTGTCATTTTCATAACTAATTACACAGACCAAATACCAGAGGTGCAAAGTAACAAAGTACATTTTATTGCAGAAATGATAGGCCTATAAACATATCAACATCAATCAGCAGTGATATTAATAATTGATTAATCGTTCATCAAGTCAAAATGAGAAATTAAAAAAAATATCAGTTTCTTGTTCCTTTTCTATTTTAGTTACCTCCGCCAAGGCCGAAGGCCTAGGAAGGAGGTTGTATTTTCACCGACGTTGGTTTGTTGGTTTGTTTGTTTGTTTGTTTGTTGGTTTGTCCATTTGGAGGATTACTCCGAAAGTCTGCGATGGATCTGAATTAATTTTTTTGGAGGGGTGTGGTGTGGCACAATGAATAATCCATCAGATGTTGGTGGCGATCCGGATCATGATCCGGATTCAGGAATATTTTTTTGAATTCCGATCAGCCTGAGCATTAAGACCTGTGGGTATAACACATGCGCAGTGTAGCTGATGACGCGTTGATGACATATGACCCCGCCTTCTTCCTTCAGAGACAGAGATAGAGAGAGAGCGGGAGGGTGGGGGGGGGGGGGGATAACTGTAGATTTGGCGTTTTTTTACATTAAACGCTGTGCAATTACAGTTGAGTTCGAACAAAGCACACTTAGTGATTGTTGGAAAGAGTAACGACGACGGTTTAGGTGAGTTTTATTTTGTTTCTGTCCAGTTTGAATGAAGTGTTTTATGATGCTTTGCTACGTACAACTGATCTCAACATAAACAAAAATACACGTGAATGATGGCACAAGCTGCATGGAGAGGGGGGCGGAGGTCTGTGCTCTCAGAGTGCCATTCTAGTTAGATAGTAAATTTATTATCTTTGGGTTTTGGACAGTTGGTTGGACAAAATAAGATATTTGAATATGTCACCTTGGACTCTAGGAAACTGTAAATGGGTTCAAAGACCAGTGTGTAACATTTAGATGGATCTATTGGCAGAAATGGAATATAATATTATTAAGTATGTATTCTTTAGTGTATAATCACCTGAAAATAAGAATCATTGTGTTTTCATTACCATAGAATGAGCCCTTCATATTTACATATTGAGCCGGTCCTCTTCACAGAGTCCGCCATGTTGCACCGCCATGTTTCTACAGTAGCTCAGAACGGAAAGACCAAACATTGTTAACTTTTCCTGCTTGGGGCGGAGTGGATAACGGAGCGATAATTACTCGCTCCCCATGTATACACACATACACACACTTTAAGAACTCTACTCTTACAAAAACTGGCTCCAGAGAGGCCCATTCGCATTTTTGCGTCAGCCACCATGGCAATCCTACACACTTGGCACACAGAAGAAGTTGTAGTCTGCAACCTCACCGCTAGATACACACGGCATCTTTAACTACATTTCATTGAGATGCTTTTATATTGATAGTGACAATAAAGGTATAGACAGGAAACATGGGTAGAGATGAGTATGGCAGCCAGAATTGAACTGGGGACGTTGCAGTTAGTGTCTTAACCACCAGGATGCCCATTATTCATTAATTTTTTTGAGGATAGAAAATAGACCAATTGATAATAAAAAATAATCATTCACAGCCTTAGTGAATTTACTCAAACACTGTACTAAAGTATAATTTTGAGGTGCTTTACTTTGTTATATGTGTCGATACCCCCCCACGTATTTGGATTTATTGTTACACCTGGCCCCCATTTTTTGTTCAAATGTTGAAAGTTCTGTTCAGCTGAATTGTCTGGCCACTCCTTAACCGTGATGACTCTGAGGTCTATAACGTATGTTAAAGGTGCTGTGAGGTCAAGCAGACCTGACGGGTGCACAGAAGCATGTGAAATCACTTTTGGAGTTTAAGGCGACCGCTACCCGGCTGTCTCATTTACCAGGAACAAGTTGCCGTTCTCCTTCAGGAAAATATTGTCATTATTACTCCACTCTGTCTCTCGCCTGCTGCAGACAAGTTGCTCAATAAATATTCACCAAAATATGGACATTGTCTTTAGCTATTTTACCTTATTAGCTCAAGATGCAACATTCAGTTTTGCTTGGATTATCAGTGGAGGACTGTACAGTTTGGGTTTGCGAAGCAGGAGGGAGATTAGATCCGGGGAGTAGACATGTCTGCTGTCTAAACAGAACATAAAATTAACTTTATGTTTCCATGATCTGTCTGTTAAACTAAACACCGTCCTGAATTTCACATCTTCCTCCTCGTCTTCTCTGTTTCTCCGCCAACCTCTGCTTTCCCTTATCACATAACATTGTTTATTAAAGGGTCGTACATACATCCCAAGTGGAACCGTTACTCCTGTAATATTTGTAACAATATTACATCAGCAGCAATGCAACATGACAAACGGAAGACAAATGTTTTTTATTGAACCATGAAAACACTGGAGAGCAAAGTGTGAGATGGAGAGTTGCAGCCAGAGGAGGAATAAAATACTGAGATAAGATGACCACACAGGTGAAGAGGAAATACAGGACATCCGTTTAGATTGACGTTTGGTCAATCAAATTCTTGTACCCGCCTCATGTCTGCCTCTCGGAAATGAAAAAGCTTGCCTCATAACTTGTCCCTGATGTTTATTATACTGCAGATCACATAAATGTCAGAGGGGTGAATTCTTGTATAACAGCCACGAAGCACACCGGAGAAAGTTTGAAAACGTACCACTCAGGTTGGATTTTGTCTATATCTGCTTCAGAGAGATAATCCAACAAGTCACATTCAATGACAGTCATGCTTCACGCATTTGGGACCTCTGAAGGATTTACAATCCTGTCTCATAGAAATTTCATTACGTTTTTTTTTTGCCAAATATTTTTTGAAGGAAAACAATTACTGCCTGGATTATGTGCTCTGGCAAAAAACTTTTTGTAGTGTAGGAGCTGTTGTCAGGCCATAGATGTGGGTCAAAAGGGGCCTACTGCACCCACTAGTAGGTATTATCATCTATTCTCATGGTAGATCACCGAAAGAAGGTATAAAAGAACACAACAGCGACCTCTAGCAACCGTAATAATTATGACAGGAGCAGAAGCGGAAGTCAGGTGTTGTAGTATAGAGAGCCTGAAAGGAAACCAACAACGTCTATAGTTGTCTTAGTGTTCACTAACCTTAAGTTTCACTTTCACTTTAGAAACTCATTTTAAGCCAAAACGCAATGTTTTTCTCTAAACTCAACCAAGTGGTTTTGTTGCCTAAACCTAAAGAAGCCTTTTTGTTTATCATCAAAATGTAATGTTTCATTCAGACTTACATGTTGCTTTTAAGTTTCGTTTTCACTTTTACAATGTAGTAGGTGTAAAAGGCCCCTAATGATCCACATCTATGGTGCTTACAGCAGCAGATAACGCCTATTTAATGGACTGATAACAGTTTAATCGGGTGACTGCACAAAGTTGTAAACAGGTGGTCATGGTGGATGGTGGGCATACACCAAGTACAGGACTTTGACACCGGGCAGGTTCTCAGAATCCCGCTTGTGGTCAGGTTCAGACAACTAAAGCACTTTGGATAAGGCTAGTGAAAGATTGTGGTTTCAGTTAAATGTTAATCCATTGTGGATAATCTCCTTGGAATAATGTCATAACAACGAGCCGCTTTTCTGTTCTTCCCATTCTGCCGACATGCTGTAAATACAGCAAAAGTGCAGCAAAAATCACATGTATTTAAATGCATAAATTATGACTCAAAATCAAAAGAGAAACTCAAAGATAATTATTTTCTTTTTTTTTTGTTTGAGGGGTGCATTGTTCATTTTTGGGCTAGTTCTTGTACAGCATGCCGTGAGACTCCCATGCATGCGTGAGCATAATGATGCTGTTGAAGAACATCACATAACCGCCTGTCACACAGACCACTGATCGTAACAGCGTAACCGACACCACGGAGAGGAGATTTATTGAAAGCATGAAAAAAGGCTTTGTTCTCAGGATGTTTACTGTTAACGGGACAAAAAGATCCATCCATCAATACCTGAAGAGAAGCACCAGTCCATTCATCCACTCTTTCATCCTGTCAGAGGGTTGTGAACTACATGCTTTAAATAGAACCTAATGGAAAGGAAATCACTGCTTCCACCTGCAGAGATCCTTTCACACACTGTGATTCAAACAAACCAAGAGTCTCCTTTTATACCGTTACAGTCTGTATACATGTCGTGATGGCTGAGTTCCATTAGGGCATTTACAATAACATCCTGATAACCAATTTCACACGGTACAGCAGATGAAAATGTCATCGGCAGCTCGGTGTTAACGTACAACACCGCTATAGCGAAACAGCTAAAACGCAAGGCAAAAATGTCATTTCAAAGTCACATTTATCCAGCGAGATGTTTGCCTCATCACAGCCTTGGCAGAAGAACCTCCGGCAGTAGCCAAAAGCTGTGTTTTATTATGAATGAGTGGTGGTGTGTCTCCGTGCGCTGCTGTTTTACTTGACACAGGGCCAAGCAGCTTTGATGTATGAGGCGTTGCTCCTCATTACTGCTCCATCCACACCTCCCTCGTTCGGAGCAACGGAGGCTGTAGGGAGAGCTTGTCAGCCATGTGAGGGGAGCAGCAGAGACGGAGCGTGGGCAGAGAGGAGGGATGAGCACGTCACCAAATCAAACGCCCCTTCATTTTCCCAGACTGGGGGAAACCTCTTGAAAATTACATCAGACGACTGAGTTTCTATACCGATAAAAGCGATTCTTAATTAAGTATGTGAATTAATATTAGCAGGTACAGTGGCATTAGGAGGTTTTCAAGGTCAAACAAGTCACTCCCTTATTGAATTTTAAGTGTGCTGCATAAAGAAGAAATGTCGACCTCTCTTAGATTATATCAGAAACAAGAAAATATTCAGCAAAATTCTCCTTTTAATCAAGTCATTTGATAAGAGCCAGTGCTTGTGTGTGTACATGGGAAATGAATGATGAAGCAAAAGAGAGAGACAGCGGCGGCGACGGGAGCGAGTAACGTTATCGACTCCGGCCCAAGCTGGAAAAGTTAACAGAGTTTGGTTTGTCCGTTCTGGGCTACTGTTGACACATGGCGGTGCAACATGTCGGACTATGTGAAGAAAACATGCTCCCTATGTAGATATAAACAGCTCATTCTAAGGTAACGAAAACACAACGATTCTTATTATCAATTGATTATACACTAAATATGCTGCCCTATTATATTCCATTTCTGCCAATAGATCCCCTAATTGTTACACACTGGTCCGTTAATTAAAACAGGTTAACATTTGTCACCTTGCACGGCAGCTGGTTCCTCGCAATGTCACAAGATCACACGGGAATCTCAGGTATCACATATCCAATCCATCTTGTCACACTTCAAGTAATGCATTTGTGTCCGACAAGCCAGATCACAAACCAATCAGCGTCCCGTGAGGAGCTACTGGCAGCTACAGGTTTGGCTTAGGTATACAGTATGTGGCGACACGGAGAGACAACTGTTCGTTAGCGTAGATGCTGCAGCATCAGTTATATCAGAACTGGAGAGTATTTTTTCATTGAAAGAAGAGCAAAGAACGGCACTGATACACATGCCTGAAAAAAAAAAGGCCATGGCCAGCCCTCATTTCAAAACAAATAATATTTATCAATCTACCATCTTCAGAGACTAAATGTGTCTGACCATATTTAATACAGTATGTTCTCTCTAACTGTACAGGGAGCTCATCAGTGTAACTCATAATTAACTGCTGAAGTGATAAATGTGTGATAAATGTCGTCTTCTTGTCTCAGGTTGTCCGACAGCGTGGGACGATATCCGTTGCTGGTATCATGCCGAGGTGGGACAGGTGGTTAGCGTCTCATGTGCCAACGTGTCCCAGCTGTTTGCTAATAACCAAGGTAAATCAATTCAACTCACCTTTCACATGACATTTGGAGGCACATGCAGCCACCTAGAGGCATGAGTGAGTTAAGAAGCTGCTTACTACCCCTCAGTCTCCATGGGGACCGCCAAAGAAAATCATTTTTGTCGTAATTTATATATGTAAAAATTAGGACCGTCAATTGATTAAAAAATTTAAAGGCAATTAATTGCATGATTGTCCGTAGTTAATCGCGATTAATTGCAAATTAATCAACCTTTTTTATCTGTTCAAAATGTACCTTAAAGGGAGATTTGTCAAGTATTTAATACTCTTATCAACATGGGAGTGGGCAAATATGCTTGCTTTATGCGAATATGCTTGCTATATCCAGTATATATTTATTACTGGATGCATGTGATTATCATAAAGTGGGCATGTCTGTAAAGAGGAGACTCGTGGGTACCCATAGAACCCATTTTCATTCACATATCTTGAGGTCAGAGGTCAAGGGACCCCTTTGAAAATGGCCATGCCCGTTTTTCCTCACCAAAATTTAGTATAAGTTTAGAGCGTTATTTTTTTATTTTTATTTTTTCAAATGATGCCAGTATCTTCACTCTAGCTTTAAAACTGAGCACACTACAACCTAAAAATCACAAGCTGTGTTAATGCATTAAAGAATTTAGTGCCGTTAAAACAAATTTGCAGAACTGCGTTATTGTCACGTTAACTTTGACAGCCCTATTAAACATACATCTTTTTTGTGTGTTATAGCATTCCAAGAAAATACACATTCACATTTTGACATTATAAAAAAAATACAGTTGGTTTTATATCAAATTTCTGCTCTTTATATCCCTTTTTATTATCTTATAATTTGTTATGTGATGTACTTTTTTATGCATCTTTATTGTTTATATTTTTGCTCGGTTATTTTATGCTTTGAGGAATTCTAACTGTTATGCATTTAAATGATTTTTTGTTTCCAGATTTGCACTTTTTATTTTATTTTTGTGGCAACAGAAATATGTTTGAGGAAGTGTAGAGAAATTATTAATAATCCTGCCAACAGTCATGCTGATATTCTTTTTATCCTCTTGCTTGTGCCCAAGCTGTTTCCTCCATTGATGTTGTCAGTCAATAATCTGTCTTAAGGCCATGTTGACTTTTGGGTTTGTGAAACGAGAGGAAAGAGTGATTCTCAGTTGATTTTCTTTTTGAGAATGCAAAAAAATAATAATAGGCGGATTTCACTTTTTCAGCATAATGAACTTCACCCATCTTTCAGTTTACAGCTCAGCATAGTGACCAGGTTATATTTAGATATCTCTTAGGACCGGTGTTATGCTTTCACTGAGTGCTTTATGGAGACTGGATGTTTTTCTGCACGCATCACGTGGACTCGTATTCTGTGTCTGAAGAGGCCGCAGAGTCTCCTCCCTGTTTACACGACCCCCCACCTTCTAGACCCCTGTCTCATCCAGCTGGCTGGTCTGAAGAAAACAAAATACACTCAGAATATCTCATGTATCATCAAACGGCTGACAAAGAGACCCAGACGATAAAAAAAATGGTAGAAGAATGTGTTTCTGGACATTTGGAAGATAAATGATGACAAACAGAGACCCAGTGGAAATGTAGAGGAGTGGAATAAGAGGCAGTGAAATTCTAAACAGCCTGACCCCCTGCAGAACTTCAGATTCGACTTGTTACAACAAAACTTAAGGGATCTTTATTAAACTGTTTGTTAATCTTATGTATTGTATGCTCTATTATGTCTCATAAGTTGTTGCAGCAATTTTTGGGTTGATACCATTTGTTACACAGATTTGGTGCTAAATTTAACACATTTTTTTACAACTCGAGAATTGATAAAAAATGATCAATAATCCCTTTAAAATACCACATTAAGGCACCAAGACCTTGAGGAACACCATAGAAAAAGTCATGCTGTGATTTGGTATCAAAAACTTTTGACATTTTGCGATTTCTGTAAGAACTACAGATTTTTGAGGAACACTTCTGTTCTGGAAACTGCTCAGAAACCCCCTTATTGTCAATCTACCTAGGCAAGCCATCCATCCTCTGAATGCTCTAGGTCACTAGTTTGTGTCTGTAAAGTTTCATGAGGCTGTGATTATCCTAAAGGTCACCACAGGTCATTTTATACAGGGAGGTCAAATGTCCAAAAAATGGTCTCACTACAAGGAAATGGCTACTATGGGGACTAACATCATCATACATGAATACGATTGGGCTCCTTGGATCCACAAGAGTGTCAGCTTTACAGTGATGCCCAATTAGGCAATTTCAAGGCTGTTTAGGGACCCCAGTATGCAGAAACACTTTTTAGAATAGTTTAAAATAAAAGGGGAGAATCGTGGTAGATTATATAGATCCCACTTTCATTCACATATTTTGAGGTCAAAGGTCAAGGGACCCCTATGAAGATGGCCATGCTAGTTTTTCCTCGCCAAAATGTAGCCTGACTTTGAAGTGTCATTTAGCCTCCTTCCTGACAAGCTAGGATGAGTCCGTGACTTGAGACACGTCATTTATCAAGTCCAAAACAACAATCTTTTATCTAACATTAACCAAAGTTGCCTAAACCTAACCACAGGCAGGAGGGTGAATGAGAATCCTGGTCTCTGGTGTCACAGTCTTGCACTTTGTACTGTATGCCCATCATTCACCCTGGTAAGAGTTTATGTTTGTCACCACAATAAGTACTATATTAATTAAAATGTATCAATTTTGAGGAAATTGGGTTGAAGATTGTCAGCCTCAAAAAGCCAGCATTGATCAGGCTCTAGCATAGCCTCTAAATATATAATGTACTCTTATATGTACTCTTAGCCTTTCTGTATAACAGCCTGATGAAGTCCCTGTGTTGAAACACAGTGGTTGAAGTCCAGACTCTTCCAATATGTCAGTAAGTGTTGCTGAATTACTTTTCACAGAAGAGTCAGCAGCGGCAGAGAGCATGTTCACTATGTGGGATGCTGGATGTAGAAATGATGCACTTGACTGATTTCCAGCAGCAGTGAGAATGAAAGACGGCACTAAAGCAGAGAAGAAGAAGAAGACAAAAAAAAAACACACAGCAGTGAAAGTTAAGCGTAGACTTCAGGAGGATCAGGAGGCGGAGGTTGCTGCTGATGACCTCATAACTCAGTGCTAGTGGGTTCCTGGACCCCACTGGATTTCCTCCTCCACAGACGCCCAGATAAGTCAAGCATTGTAGCGATGCGGTTGGATCCAGCCTATCCAACGGGAGGCTGCATGCGGAGAAAATAATGAATTGGAAAATCAAAGAGTTCACTGTAAGAGCCAAGAGCATGAGGAAGGAATTGGCGCTGCTTGTTAAGCATGGCGGTAGGAGCACTAGCGCCCTCCCCGGAGACTCGGCCTTCAACCTCCGTTCGCATCCAACCATTCACCCAGCGAGGCTGCGGCTGCAGGCCTGCAGGCTCTGCGCGCCACGTTATACTGAGGCTAATGCAGCTGGATACCAGCAGAACCACCCACGACTCAAACCCCCACGCTCTGCTCTGCTCGGCTGTGCTGCGCTGAGGAGCCGAGACAGACGTATTCACATCATGAAACTGAAATCTGTTATTGCACTGTAAACTTTTCATCCTCCTTCTTGTAAACACGGATTCTCACAGAAAACCTGATGACCTTGGTGTGCGTCATGACCGCCGTAGAGCTCGATGAGCCGAGTGAGCTCCGTCATTCTAACTTCAGGCCATGGTGGGAGAACACGGCTGCCAATGTGCCTCGTTTAAATTCATCATTTATCAGCCTTCACCTGACCGGACCACTGACAGTTTTACCTGGAGCTTTTTAGGAAAGTGAACAAAGTAAATATCTCATATTTTTGTTATACTTTTGGATACACTGGGAACTAATGTTAAAAGCCTCCTTCACAATTCTCCTCCACTCCTACAATTTTAGCATGGCGGCTAGCTTTCCAAGTGCACCATTCGAGGTTATACGCCCAGTTTAGCGCTATAAAATGCATTAAATCCAATTGTTACAATTAAGTGTTCAGTGCAACCAAATCAGACTGCCAATATGTCCATGCAGAGGATTTACCGATGTCAATAGAAGGTGTTTGTGCAGAGTATTGATCCAACAAACTACCTCGGCTGTATTGAAGGAGCAGTTAACAGTGGCCCTGTTTGGCAATACAATTAATTGGACATACATAACAGTACAAACTCTGTTGTACAGGCTCTGAACGTGTCAGTGTGAAAAACGTGTGTACGTGCACATCGCCTTGAATCAGAGCATCCCGAGGGACTGAAGTTGTTTGAGAAAAGATTGCTGTTTACTGTGGCTGCACACTGTTTCTCAGCTTAGATATAGCAGCACCATTAAGACAAGAACTAGGAGTGAGGAGTGTGAGCATGCAGGACACGTTTCAACACAGCTCCATGGAACATCAGGAGGTGTGATAGACTGTTCCTACACATTGATTAACTTTCATTTAGTGTTGTTTACTTAATTTCTTATTTTTGTAAATGGTAAAAATCAATAATCTGACAATCTGGGTGAAAATGTAGATTATAAAAATATCCTTTCCAGCACAAAAATTCCACAGCATAAAGGCCTTTGCACACCTAGTCCGTATGTTTTGTTAAAAATTGTCGCATGTTTAAAAATAAATACGACCTCACGTTGTGTCAATCACGTTTACACACCAACTCTGACACTTTTGTCCATCATTTAAGTTTTCGGAACAGGTTCCAATATCTGCATTTTCCACATCTTTCAAAAGCCCAACGGGGTTGTTTGACCACTCAGAGCCACCGTCTGTGCAAATGTCATCATCCAAAATGTCATCTGATAAACTGATTCACTTCGTCTGCCAGCACAAAGCACTTTACAATATAGAAAGAATACATTTAATAATTTAAAATATAGATTGTGACAGGTGAATGCAGAACAGCTGGGAATTGTTGCAGAACAAAGGATGTAGGAAAGATTAGACAGTAATGATTGTGCTCCAGGCAGCTTAACAGTAGCTTCTTGCTAATGTCATTTATTCATTAGCGCTATCCATTGCACCCATATAATTCATTCAGTTTTGTCTTGTATTGTGAATTTCATCTTAAATTATCCAACCAGATGGGGACCTTTTGGTTGCTTTCCAACCAGACCTAACTTAAAAATGGTGGGAAAAAAGGTACTCCAAAGACCTCACCTCTGTCTGGTGAATGGCGAGGCTTGTTGTTGTGCTAGTGTTCATGTGTTTGTCGTGCTTCCTCTTCATAGGAGGTGCGTCTCCAGCCGCTCACATCATTAACGGGCAGATGGAGTTACAGTGCGGCCCATTGAATGCTAATGAAGAGCAGCGGCGTTATTTCACTTCTGAGAAACCATGAGCGTCTGTGCTCATGTGTATACATGTGTTTATAGCTGTGTCTGCATAGAGAGATAGGAGGTGGTGTCAAAGTGTTTTTATTCATATTATTCATCAGTGACCCAGTAAAACTAATAGACTTCATCAGTGAAGCTGCATATTAATGAATCTAAGCAACAAATGGCAACAAGTGGAACATTAATCAGCTATCATGCTGTATTTGCATGTTGTGGAACAAACAATGTGTCTGCTGTCTCTTGTTGGTTAGACTTTAAAGTGACTCTGCAGTATGTAGGTTTAAATTAATACATTTAACAAATGTCTGTTAGCAACACCCTTTAGTCTAGACTAAAGTAAATTTACCGTCAGTGCCCCCAGACCAGCTTTCCTGTTGAATTCCATCTTGCTTCCTCAGTGACTTTAAATCTCTACTAAAAAACTCTTATTTATTAACTTTCCTTTCTGCATTAAGTTGTCTCTCTGTGTCATGTCACTTTAAGAGGAACAGTGTGTAGCATTTAGGGTGCTCTATTGGCAGAAATTGAATATAATATAAATAAGTATGTTTTCTTTAGTGTATAATAACCTGAAAATAAGAGTTTTTTCGTTACCCTAGAATGAGCTGTTTATATTTCCAACCTTTATTTAAATCTAAAGGAATCATTGAGGGCATGCCCTCGTTTACAATGATGTCGAGAGTGCAATAAAACAGACTGTACAATAAAACTGAATAAATACACACAGAACATAATTAATGAATTATAAGAAGCAGTGAGCAAGTCAACAATAGAACAATGTTACATTCATGAGTGGAGTAGTTTGTAATCATGGTTTTAAAATCGCCTAGAAGAACAAATGTGTTTAATTTGAATGTGTTTTGTAAACTGTTCCAAGTTTTTGCAGCACAAACACCAAAAGCAGTTCCTCAACTTTTGTGTTTGCGCGCGGGACTTCAAGCTTTAGCCAATCACTTGAACAAGTCGAATAATGACTATAGGACCAATTTAATAAGGACATGATGTATGATGGCAAGTTGCCATTAAGGGCTTTATAAATAAATAAAACCCAATGCCTATCACGTCTTACTATTAGAGAGGCCCACCCAACATTTTCATACAAAATGCAGTGATGAGAAGAATAACTGTCCCCGGTAATAAATCTAAAGGCGGACTGATAAACTGAATCTAAGGGTTTGAGGGTGGAGGCTGAGGCATATCTATAGATAACGTCACCATAATCCAAGACAGACAAGAAAATGGCCTCAATTATTCGCTTCCTATACGTATACTATACACAGAGCGGGTCCTCTTCACGGAGTCCGCCATGTTTCTACAGTAGCCCAGAACGGATAAACTAAACACTGGCTTTACATTTGCGTTTTTCCATTTTTTTTCATCAGCCACCATAGTTCTCCTGTGCACAGGAGAAGTTTCAGTTGGTTGCAATCTGCAACTTCACTGCTAGATGCCGCTATATCCTACACACTGCACCTTCAAGTTGTTGTGTTGTCCCAGCCATTTATATTATTTTCATGTTGAAAAAGGAAAAAGTTTCCTCAAACTGTTGACACAAAGTTGGAAGCACACTATTGTTTAAATCATCATTATGTGGTTTAGAGAAGATCTCTATTAACTGGAACTAAGGGAACTCTTCCAACCCAGGAAGAACGGCCTCATAGCAAAAGTATGAGGACAGGGGGTGTCCACATGCCATGTAATGTGTCTCCCTTCAAAACATCTGTTACCACCCTGATGCAATTGAGGTAGTAGCAGCATTGAACATTTTTAATTAAATTTCTAGAAGCAGTGTTCAGTTTTTCAGAATAATCCACAGACCTTAATGTGGACAGTCTTGGGGACTATTTCTTCAGCAGAAATTAGCAGCCTTTTTCAAACGTAGGCCTAATTTATCTAACCTGTCTCGCCAGATGGTTAGTTACACAGAACCATCTGAGAAGCCATCATTGAAAACTGTTTGGAAAAAGAGCAGGCAATTTAAAAAAATACTTGGCAGGTGAATGGATGAACCATCTGTTAATCAACCTCTTGCCGAAGCCAGTCGGGAGAAGAGCGGAAACATCAGAACTCTCCAGTTCTGTTATAGTTCTATTGCAGCATCTACGCTGACCTCTTCAGTAGATGCCATTGTTGATTAGATTAGTCGCCTGTATACGTGTCGCATCACACACACCTAAGCCACGTCCATAGCTGCCAGTAGCTCCTCAGAGGATGCTGATGTGATCTGGCTTGCAGGTCACGAACACATTACTTGAAGCCTGAAAAGATGGATTTTCATGTGATACTTAATCCCTCTTGTGACATTGCGAGAAACCAGCTGCCATGGATGGTAATAATTGATCTATTGATGTATTGGGCGGCTGTGGCTCAGAGGATAGAGCAGGTTGTCCACCAATCGGAAGGTCGGTGGTTTGATCCCCGGCTGCTCTGGGTCACATGTCGATGTGTCCTTGAGCAAGACACTTAACCCCAAATTGCTCCTAAGTGAGTGAGTATTTAAGTTAGATCCTGATGGGCAAAGTTGGAAACTTAGCAGCCTCTGCCATCAGTGTGTGAATGCTGACATGTAGTGTAAAGAGCTTTGAGTGGTCGGAAGACTAGGAAAGTGCTATATAAATGCAAGTCCATTTACCAACATATTGTTGTTGTTCGTCTTTTGGCTGGTCCCGTTAGGGGTCTCCACAGCGGATCATTGATCAGCACATTGATTTGGCACAGGGTTTTACGCCAGATGCTCTTCCTGATGCAACCTTGGATACATTTTTTGGTGGGGAGGAAACCGGAGAACCCGGAGGAAACCTATACGCAAACACAGGGAGAACATGCAAACTCCACACAGAAAGGCCCGGCTCAGACTAGGGAACGAAACCCGGACCTTCTTTTATCCACTAACCAAGATAACAACAAAATTACATTCACTTCAATTTCCTGTCTTTCTTGGCATAAATCTCAGAGAGGATAGCTCAAAAACTGAAAAATCTATCAGAGGAGGCAGTGTTTTTTTTTTTTTTTTCTTGGCTACATAAATGTCAGCACTGACCTAAAAACCAGTGCAGGTCAAAAACCAGGGAAGAGAGGAACCATCAAGAGTCTTTAATCTCTCTGTTTACATTTCAGTGCCAACTGCCTGAAGTCCCTCCAGTGTTGCCAAGTCCAGACTTCCCCTCAAATTGAAATACTTGATATAATTTAGTCCTGTGTGTGAGTCATTTATTTACTCTTCCACTACCCTACTTCTCTTGGGTGACTGATAAGTGCCACATCTCTCACTTTTCACTGTTTTTGGGATCAGATTTGGTCTCTGCGTATTAGTTTTTGTGCCTTCTCAGCCTCCCTTGGTTTCTCGTCATTGCCCGTCTCTTCTGTCCTTGCCACTGAGAGGTTTATGTGTATTTTTAGGTTACATCTACAGGAACTGCACTGAGGATGGATGGTCCGAGGTCTACCCGTCCTATGAGGAGGCCTGCGAGTTCACAGAGTACGAAGAGACGGAAACAGAGGTAGACGTTTTAGCCGATTAATTCTACGAATTATTCTGCAGGGAAACAAACTTCGCCATATGTGGCTCCATTCTCATTAGGAGTTTTTGTCTGTCTGGTTGTTGTAAATATAAATATATATATAAATAAGCATATTTTATATCAGTTCCAGCATCACTACTGGTAGATATTTGAGGACTCATCAGACAGTTGCTCTGCTGTAGACTGGCTAGCACAGATTTTTCCGTATGATGCCCTCTATTCTCACTAAGGGACTTTAATTACTAGCTACTGCAGCCCATCATTTTGCTTATTACGATTGAATAGCTAAATTATATATAAATTATATACAAATAATATAAAATGACAGATGTTATTTCAAGCAGGCGGTAAAACAGATGATTGACACTTCTCCCCATCTCTGAGACATCTACGTGAACCCTCCATCACTGGAAAAATGACAACATATATTATTTTTTCCCGTTAGGTGACCTTTTGCTGTCGAGCAAATATTCTTTCCTTTCCTCTCTAAAAGAAGAAGTAGTGATGTTGTCCTACGGGTGCAGAAAGTCTGTAGGAGGAGGTTGAGATGGATGGTTTAAGTGCCTGTTCATACGGAGGTGCTTTGCTCAAGAGAAAAGCGCAAAATCACAAGTGCAGATCACCAGTCAAACCGTGTAAGCTGAATGAAAATAGACTTGAAGCCTTAAAAAAGATGTATTGCATAAAGCGCAAGTGAAGAATGAGGCATTACACTACCAGCAAATTTTAAAGTTGTTCACAAGCACAAGGACTTTACAAATGATATGAGTTTCATCATCCAAACACTCCCCAAAGTTCGCTAAAGCTATGTTGACACTACACAACTTGTCACTACAATCAGTCACTTAAGACTCACCCCCAAAATGTTGAACTAATTAACACAAATCAAAGTTAACTTTCATACAAATGCCAACATTTATTGACACCACTAAATTCTTTGTTTAGTGGCAGATCCTGACTGTCACTTTTCAGCTTAAGTTTTCTCGTCACATTACCACATTGGTTTTTATTCTGTTTTGTCTTTTCTTGCATTTCAGACAACATACTTCTCCAACTTCAAACAGGTGTACACTGCTGGCTACGCTACCTCCCTCATCTCTCTCATATCGGCTATTTTTGTCTTCACTGTGTTCAGGTAACATTGTTTCCAAGACCGTCCTCCCCAATACATTCTCATCCCAGCTCGTCCCATAATTTTGTCAAACCCCTTGGCGTCACTTTAGGATTAGGCAACAAAACTACTATAGTTAGGTATAGGAAAGAACTACATGGTTGGGCTTCAAACTACTACATTTGTACAGTGAAATGACAATGAACGTTGTGAACACAGGACACGAAGAACAGTTGAGTGTAACGTGAAAGTGAAACTTAACACACGGGACACGAACAGCGGTCTCCTGGTTGAAAGTCCTGTGTTTGTTGGACTCATCCACCTATGCTCTCACCCGCCCTGTGCGTCTTTACCGGTGTTAAAAGGGTGCCTTGTGCGGCAGTACACAATGTTGACAGCCGTGACAAAGCTTTAGTATTTGACCCCATGGGAATGAGAACGGGATGTCCTCCCAAGAGCAACCACAGAGGCAGGCATTTCAGCACATGCCCCAAAACACAGAAGGGTATATCTCCAATACACCCACTTTACTACACAACACTCCCCCTGAGATAAATTCCGGGATTCACATACTTATTTTAGCCGAAACCATGATGTTTTCCTAAACCTAACAAAGTAGTTTTGGCGCCTAAAAGTTTTGGTGCCTAAATTTAACTGAACTGCGACCTTTACAAGGATGTGTCATGTAGTTGACTTAGTACTGTGGACTTGCCAAGACGACATATGTTCACATTCAAGTGACAGTGCCTTCTAGTGGTTGTAGTGATTATGAAACATGATTTGTCCCTTATCTTAACAAAGCACTTATTTTAACCCAACCTATGATCTTTCCCCAAATCTAACCGAGTCGTTTTCATGCCTAAACCTAGCCAAACCTTAAGCAGAGCGTTGTCACATCATGTAACTGAATTTATTTAGTCAACAGTAAATTGTAATGGTTTTGGAAAGCACAGAAACTAGAGACCATCTTACGGTTGGATCACACCAACCGCAACGCCAAATTGGGCCAAGGGTGTAAAGTGGGGGGTCCAATGGCCCCCTTCCCCTCTTCCTACCCCCCTACTTCCAGCACCTTTGCTCGGACGACACCCATCTTCGTACTCGACCGTCATTTTGATCTCAGCTATAAATCCATAAAGTTTTGTGACTTCATCTTGATGGTTGCGACGCTATCACGGTCACATATAAACATATAACATAATATAACAGACAAATAACCCCAACCCGCCAAAAGGTACTTGCTAAATTCAACTCAACTAAACACGATTTCCTTTGAAGAAATCGCTCAGGAAAGTTTTTTTTCTGCTCTACAGGAAGTTTCACTGCACCAGGAACTACATCCACATCAACTTGTTCTTCTCCTTCATCCTGAGAGCGAGTGCCGTCTTCATTAAAGATGGCGTTCTTTTTTCTGATGAAAACCTGGACCACTGCTTCATGTCTACTGTGAGTGTGAAACCCCACTACAGCTCCATTAGTGGGCTTATGTTTACCAGTGAAGGACTCATATCCTTTACAAAAGCAAAAGTTCCACTTGTACTGGATGTAGTCTCGTCCTGTATTCAAAATCCATCTTAGACACATGTAGCAGTACACTTAAGTATCGAAAGAAAAAATACTGAGAGTGAAGACCGGTAGAGTGAGGCTTTGTTGTTGGGTGAAAACTTTAGTGAGTCTTAAGGAGTGTCATGCTTTCAGATACATTGACAAATGAAAAGGAAAGAAAGAAGAAATGACAGAGTAGGATGGAAAGAAGGAAAACAGAGAGGGAAGAAGGAGATAAGGAAAACATAAGGTGGGAAGAAAGCATAAAGGAAAATATGACAATATTTAATGATCTTATGAGGGATGTAATGAAAAAGGACAGACAGAAGAAGGAACAAACAATAACTTTGAAACTAAATGACTTCTGTCATGCTAATACAGTCGGATGGTGGGTGGACGATAACCTGCATTTTGTTTTCTGGGCATGAATCACACAAACTCAGAAGAGCTTGTTATCATAGCGAGCAGGGAGAAGTGGGATTAAGATGCTGGAAGTGGCGGAGTGGAGCCTGTGAGAGCATTAGTGACGAGTGTTTCTCTGACTATTTTTTTCTGCCTACGTTGCTGCCTGGAGTGAAGGTAAGTGTCCCTCTTGTGTGGCTACGAGGGACTGGCATCTGCGTGACTCATTTGGGTGAAAAGGGCTACGAGAAAGAGAGAGAGAGGAAGATGAGAGAAAGGTCTTGTGCAGAATCCAAAACATGTTTTTTTATTAATAAAAAAACAGAGGGAAACAAAAATAGTGAAAGGAAAAATGATGATAAATTGAAGAGGGGATGGTGTTGGAAAAGGGTTAAGAATGAAAGTGAAAGTGAAAGTAAAGTAGCCATCAAAATACTTGGAAAATCTATTAATCAGTAATCAATTACTCATTACTTACACTGTACAGCTGCCAGCACCAAATGTCACACAGACAGACAGGCTGGAAGTCACTGATTGACTATGAATCTGCCATCATTTTTGTAACCTGTAGTAATCTAAAGTGACAGACTTAGCAACAATAACCCTCTGAGACCCACAATAGACCTGTTTTTGTCTTTTTTAGGGGCGTACAGGGGGTCCTTAGGGGGAGATAGCAGGTCAACAGTATATGTCACATAGAAGTGGTGTACATCAGCAGCTCAGCACTGTGTGTCAAGTTGTTCTAGTCATAAATCAGAAATAAAAATGAAATAATTAATTTATTAATGAAAATAAATTGTGAAAGTGTATAAGGGCTTAGAGCATTATGATAGAAGTAATGCAAGAATTGCATTTTTTGGCGATTGGATGGCGAGCACTTCTGTTCTGGATACTGCTCAGGAAACCCCATATTGTTAATCTAGCTAGGAAAGCCATTCATCCTCTGAATGCTCTAGATCTCTAGTGTGTGGCTGTGACGTTTCATGAGGCTGTGATTATCCTAGAGGTCACCACAGGTCATTTTATACAGTGAATTCAAATTCCAATTGTCTCAATACAATGAAATGGCTACTATGGGGACTAACATCATCACACATGAATACAATTGGGTGGTGGGTACCTATAGAAACCATTTTCATTCACATATCTTGAGGTAAGAGGTCAAGGGATACCTACAAAAATGGCAATGCCATGGTTGTTACCAATGGATTCATTGGATTTTTAGTTTCACATGATATCTTTATCTTCACTCTCGCTCTAAAACTAAACCTGCTAAAGCCTCTGAAAGATAGTAAAGTCAGTCGGGATCGCGGGCGGGTCTCAGAGGGTTAACTACTGTATTGTGTCCGACCAGGCAGAGACTTTTTGGCTTTCTTTATATAACATTCTTTGTCCTCAAAGGCATCATCATTACAGACCTCCCTGTGACCCATAAGAGAGGCCATTACCATCATGACCACTCCAGACAAATGGTATCCTCGGACTCATCTTGTGGCTTTTGTTGGTTTTGTCCCACAGACATCCTGTAAATCAGCGGTGGCCTTCTTCCAGTTCAGCATCCTGGCCAACTACTTCTGGTTGCTGGTGGAGGGCATGTATCTGCAGACGCTACTCGCTCTCACCTTTGTTTTCCAGAAGAAATACTTCTGGTGGTACATACTCATCGGCTGGGGTGGGTGGGCGACCCTTCTCTTTCACCTTTCTCTGTTTACTTTCACTTTCTTTCTTCCCTCCTCTCTCTGTCTCTTGTTAGAGCTGTGCGTTCCTAATGATCAGGTCACTCTGTTTGTGCCTCCCAGGTCTCCCAACAACAATAATAACGGCGTGGATCCTCACTCGAAACTTCTACGATAACAAGGGGTGAGCATCTGCAGTAGAATATCAGAGAAAATCTGAGGAAAAATGTGGAAACTTCAATAGGCATTCTCAAGTATCCTCCCAATAACACCCACTGACATCAAGTTATGTATCCAACCCCCTTGTATGTGGGACATGATGGGCATCAAAAAGCTGGTTTAGGTACAAAGAACTATTGTGTATATGGCATAGAGGATTATGTTGGTAAAATGGAAGAAAAATATCCAAGTTCCAACCCAGTCACCAGAAAAAATGTTGGCATTGTACGTTTCTGCAAACCAAGGGATGCATTGAATGTCAATGTTTCTGAACCAAAAATATGTTTTATATCAGCCTCATATCACGCTTGCAGAAACACACAATACCACATGGTTAACGTTGCGAAACAGTTGGTTAGGTTTAGGCAATAAAAGTACATGGTTAAGGTTAGAAAAAAGTTAATGGTTTGTGTTAAAATAATAACGTAACAATCGTAACAACTGTAAACACCGTAACAACGTAATGTAACAACGTAACCTAACAACTGCAACAACCGTAACAACGTAACCTATAAACAGCACCAACTATAACAATGTAACAATGTAACATAACAACGTAACCTAACAACCATAACAACCATAAAAACTTAACCTAACCACATAACCTAACAACGTAACCTAATAACGTAACCTGTCAACAGTAACAACTGTGTCAACGTAACAAGGTAACGTAACATCGTAACGTAACATTGTAATGTAAACTTAACCTAACCACATAACCTAACAAAATAACCTAATAACCTAACCTGTCAACAGTAACAACTGTGACAATCTAACAACATAACATAACATCGTAACACTGTAACGTAACATTGTAAAATAACATTGTAACGTAACATTGTAACGTAACATTGTAACGTAACAACGTAACGTAACAACGTAACGTAACAACGTAACGTAACAACGTAACGTCACGATTTCTCCCAGATTACGGTCGCAGTTTTAAACATGTGATTAACATTCCAAAATGCAACAAAACTACTTTGTTAGGTTTAGTAAAAAAACTTCATGGTTTGGCTTAAAATTACATTTATTACATTATTTAAGCTATGGATGTAAATTAAAATAATTGTTGAAGACGTTGACTTTTGGTTTCACATGGGACACAAACAGTGATCTCCTGGGTGAAAGTCCTGTGTATGTTTGACCCATCCACCAGCCCGACCTCCTCCCTATGTGGACTTATCATTAGAAGCGTATTTCTGAAACGTCAAAAACAAACGTAATCATGGACAAAATATGTTTCCCTCGAAACATAATTCACAATGCAGTTTCGTTGTATTGGAACACCAGTTTTAGTGGAAGGGGGCTGTAACAACCATTACAACGTAGCTAGCGTAAATAAAAAACAACCACCCTTAGCGGATTTTGTTAAACTTAACATTTACTTTTAGTTTCACATGGGACACGAACAGCGGCGTCCTGGGTGAAAGTCCTGTGTTTTTTGGACCCATCTACCAGCCCTCCCAACCGCCCTTAGAGGACTTTCTCGCTCTTTTTATTCATAATTATACCAGGTAACTTTCAATAACAGACCTTCCTACATCATTTGCTCTGCGCGACGCTCGTTGTAATACATCACTGTGATGTATTCACTGATTGTGAAGTGCATGAGGCACAGTTGTTTTACCAGAATACAGAAGAAATTAAAGATGACAAATAAAAGCTAATCTTAGTTAATCGAGGGATTTGCTTCTGCTATTTCCAACACAGCACTCTAGCTGCGGTTAGTGAGTTGTCGTGTGTTTCGTGATGAGATGAACAAAATTGCGCTTCTGTGACGGCCTTGTTTATCTAATTACTGTCTGTTGTGTGTCTCAGGTGCTGGGATGACACAGATGTGGCTTTCATCTGGTGGATCATAAAAGCGCCAATAACTGCATCACTACTGGTGAGTACAGAGTAGTTACAGTGGGAGATAGAGAGGAATTATAAGAGTCCTCAATCTTGGATCAGACCTCTATGACTCTTTTACTCTGCACCAGCTACTTTACACTCTTATTCTATGTTCACATCAGATTCAACAATAACACATCAAGGAAAGTTGATGCATTTCCAACATTGAAGCAGGGAAACTTTTTCAGTGCACGGACAAGTTTGTTGTTTGTTGCTGTCGTTGGCAGTTAACTCCAGCAGCTAATCAGTGCACTTCCTTGTTTCCCTGTGGGTGTAATTTTGTATTGTTTGTTTGAGTTACAGAGCTTTCTGCTTCCATAAAAGTTTTATTTCAGTCCGGGCTAGACTGGGGGGGCTGCATTCCTCCTCCAATACTCATGTTCACACCCCCCTCCATGCAGGTGGGAGGGCATAGTATTAGTAGAATCATTAGAACATCATCCCTCACCGGCTTCCCACCCATGAACACGTAAGACCAAACAGGAGGTACTGTTGTCATGGATTGAACCGCAATCTCTGCAGTGGTGGCCAACGGTTTTGCCTCTGTGCCATCAACACATTTTTCTAGAGATTAAGTTGTAGTTTATTTTTTATTTTATTTTCCACATATATATATACAAATATAATTATTTATAATCATAATTTATAATTAAATAATCTTTTAAATTATGATCTTTCGGGGTACAGTATATCCCTGCAGTTTTTGGTAATTTGCAAAGAGCTTTGTTTTGTAACTGAAGTACAAAGTCAAATGTAACTGGACCTATTGAGTTGAGCTGCCTTCACATGATAAGATATTTACTCTTCACTCACCTCAAGGTAGGGCGCAGAGCCTTGCAGAGGCAGCAGGTAAAATATCTCCCCAAAAAGAACGCAAGTAACGCCATCCACTGTTTCTAGACAACAACAACAACAGCTGTTCTCATTGGTTTGAAAGGTCAGCAGCAACCGGGGTCAAAGTTGAAATAATTTGAACTTTAACACAGAACTCGTGGCGATTTCGAGCGGTGCACCACGCCAAGGGTAGCACTTCCACCTAGTCGGACGGCACTACTCTCTCCATAGGAAAACAATGGCACAGCCAGCGCAGAGCAACTTTACTGCTGATCATGTGTAGGCGGCTTTATTAGTTCTGAAGACATTCTCCATTAAGCGGCTCCATTAGAGACACTCACTGGGATGCGGTACTCAGGCATTGATCAGTAGACCTATTAAACCCTCTTGGGCACATGTTCCAGTAGGGACCTGATGTTATTTGAGTTTAAGGGGTACCCTAAATTTCCCCCTTGTTCTCCCTAATTTGGAACAGTAAATTCCCCTGTACCACAATGACTGCAGGTTTCATGTGATAGTACAACAGCAGGGCAGTAAATAAAAATGTCTGCAGTTGTGACACAAATACTGTGGTAGTTCCTTCACTTTTTTCTTGACGTCTCTTCGTTTGTTCCATGTAGGTGAACTTCATCATCTTCATCAATGTGATCCGTATTCTGGTCCAGAAGCTGACATCTCCCGGCGTCGGTGGCAACGACACCAGTCACTTCAAGTGAGAGGAGAATAAATATCCCTCCACATGACGACATGGACAAACACATACACACACAAATGGAACTGCAGACACTGACTGTATGGGTCTTTTTTACAATGTGTGCAGGAGGCTGGCCAAATCCACCCTGCTCCTCATCCCTCTGTTTGGGATGCACTACATGGTGTTTGCCTTCCTGCCTGAAAACACGGGAGCAGAGGCCCGAATCTTCATAGAGCTCGGCCTGGGATCCTTTCAGGTAAAACACACAACACAGATACAAATTAAAGTAAGGAGATTAAGATTAAATGGGTATGTTAAATATATAAACATTTTTCACGACTCAGTGTCAGACAAGTTTGCTCAGAATGTACACTACATTTTTTTTATATTTAATATCTAACAGTTTGGGATATTATTTTTCTGCTCTGAAGGGATTCGTTGTAGCCCTGCTCTACTGTTTCTTGAATGGCGAGGTAAGTAGGCCTAAATAATGCACTACATTTGCCACTTTTAACCCTTCAAATGACAGTTTGTTTACATAATGCCACTATTTTTTAATGAAAAAAAAAATCACAGTCTGGGATATGTCAATGACAATAGCAACATTGTTGATTTTGATGCATTTTTACTTTTTTGTGCAGGAAACCAGGATTTTTTTTAGTGTATTTGTATGTTCCCCATAGAGCAAACATGAGAAAATGGCTCAATAGACCCTTTTCACAGCAGACATTTTGACATGTAATTGCAGGGTAAACAGGTGTAATTGATAAAATTCATTATGGTCCTGTTCTATTTTGTCTCACAGCCATTCCAGTGAGCCAGCATGCACAATACCAGGACCATGAAACACCTCAGTGGAACAGGGTTATAATCAAGGTTATTAATTACACCTGTGTTTACCCTGCAATGAAATGTCAGAATGGCTGCTGTGAAAAGGGCCTATCTGGTGGAAATGAGTAAAAATCATGATTTTGATGCCAGAGCTCCTGATTAAAAGCCAGATATCATACTGTAGAATACATGATTTTATGCTGTAATGTCCGTGGGATCAAAAATTGTGGATTTAATGGGTTTCAATGGGGACTTTTTTGTCCTTAGGGGTCTGTCTGTATTTTGCTGCTACACAGGAACTGAGGTTGAACTTCCAAAATTCGAAAAAAAACAAAACAAAACCTGGCCAAATTTATGCCATATGCATTAACACAGCCAAAATAATCAAAAAATTAAAAATTAAAAAAATAAGCATGTCCCTAGTGAGGCACAAGTGTAAAGGACAATCTGATGTCTGGCTACTCAAAAGCAACCTTTCTGAAGGCCCTGCACACCCACACAGGTGATTTCACTTTGTCTGGTTGATTAGATTCCTGATCGGGTTGAAAGAGAAGACATCTAATCAGGCTAAACAAGTGAAAACACCTGTGTGGGTGTGCACGGAAATAATTCCTTTTCTTATTAAAAAGAGAAGAAAACAAAAGAAATATTGTTTTTTTATACGTCACTGACAGATGGGAAATCAAGCTAAAAATCGATGGCACGTTTTGGAAAGTGAGAGAGTATCTATCTGAATTTTAATAGGCTGAAATCTACAAATCTACTAGTATGTTTTTTTTTATGGACATGGAGGGGAAAAGTCCAGTTCAGACCAATAATGTACCTTTCAGAGAAGAACATAATTCGATCTGGTCTCTGGAGCTATCTAACTATAAAACTTAAGTTTTATTTCTGTATGTTTTAATGCGCGGATGTTGGTGTGTGTGTGTGTGTGTGTGTGTCTTCAGGTGCAAGCTGAACTGAAGAAGAGGTTTTGGGGGTGGCAGACTCAGAGTTACCTGAGCTACAGTAAACGACGGCGTACGTTGTTCACTGAGAGCAGCACGGTCACTCAGATCTCCGTCCTGGACAAATCCAGCCCCAAAGACCAGCCGGCCTCAGAGACACACACCCTCACACCCAGCAACGTCTCCACCGTCTGAGGAACATTCACTGGCTGCCGTTCATGTTTGTCATTTTGACGACGTCCTGAGCAGGTGACCAAACCACAGAGCCTGATTGTTGAATGTTAGGTACCTCCTAACTTTGTACGGTACAAATTATCAGCAGAATCCCACATGGGCTGCCTAATTTACATGTTAACTTGTCGACTTCAGTCTAATTTTTGTTCACAATATCCCACACACCATTCACATTAAACTTCCCCCCTTGATATTAATTATTTTCAAACTTACAGGCTTTAGTATGGGCGGACAGTGAGGTCACATCTTCTGTTGCCTTTTGTGTTTATCATAGACAAGATTTAGCTTTGGGGGTCCTCCTCCACATCTTACTCACAACCAACAAATACTTTCTCCCCTTTTACAAAAGCACCGATAACAAGTACACAATAAATGTGGCCTCAACAGTGTCCTTTAATATATACAGTATATATATGTTAAAGTAGATATAGTCTAAAATATTTAAATGTGATTAATTGTAAATTAATCGCACAGTTTTTATCTCTTCAAAATGTACCTTAAAGGGAGATTTGTCAAGTATTTAATACTCTTATTAACATGGGAGTGGGCAAATATGCTTGTTTTATGCAAATGTTTGTATATATTTATTATAGGAAATCAATTACAAACACAAAACAATAACAAATATTGCCCAGAAACCCTCACAGGTACTGCATTTAGCATAAAAAAATATGCTCAAATCATAACATGGCAAACTCAAGCCCGACAGGCAACAACGGCTGTCAGTGTGTCAGTGTGATGACTTCACTATGACTTGCCAAAAATATCACGTGATTATTATAAGGTGGGCATGTCTGTAAAGGGGAGACTCGTGGGTACCCATAGAACCTATTTTCATTCACATATCTGGAGGTTAGAGGTCAAGGGACCCCTTTGAAAATGGCCGTGCCAGTTTTTCCTACCCAAAATTTTGTGCAAGTTTGGAGCATTGTTTAGTAGACCCCTCAGGTTTTCTAGTTCCATATGATGACAGTATCGTAACTCTAGCTTTAAAATTGAGCCTGCTACAACCATAAAGAGAAATTAGTGGTGTCCTTCAAGTCTCTACTGGTCTGTTTCGTGATAAAATGTTGTGTTTGTGTTACTTTTGCTCGTATTTTCATATGCTAAGCCATTCATAAAATAATTAATTAGTGGCGAGTCTCCACTTTACACTACAGACCAGTCTAAACTATCTTCCCCTACCCCTGTGACACCTGTAGGCTCATTCAAGCATTTATTGTTCTTTATGAGCAGCCAGTACAAAAAAACTTTAATCGCCTCTCATGCACTTAATGCTCCTCGATTCATTTTGTTATACTATCACCTGAAGGATTTGTTCCATTCATTAAGAGTTTTGACGTTCATGTTATTCTTGCTCTTACTTCAACACCACTGGTCTCTTGAATGTTGGGCAGTATAGGTACAAAATAACAATTCGTATAAAATGAAACTTTCTCCGTTCAATGGAACGCGCCCGTATTGCCATCAGTGGCTCTGCATGCAACATGTTGCACAGTGCACTAGCGCACATCTGGAGCACTAGACTGTAAAAGCTATTTATTTGTCGGATTGTTGTTTTTATGTCTTTGTGTGAATGTAAATAGACCTCAATTAGAATTTATGTATTTTATGACAATGGTACAGTTCCTCTAACAGATTTATAAACCATTTTAAATGACGTTGTTACAGTAAAAAAAAAAAAAAAAAAACTAGATAAAAAGGGATTTAACAACATACTTTGAAATAGATAAAATGGTATTTATATTTAACATATTTTTTGTATCATATGTGCAAGTTACTTTTATTCTTATATGCTGTATGCTGTGATATTGCAAAATGTGGAGGAAGTTATGCTGTATATTTCCCTGTTTGTTAGCATAGGTTTAGTGATGCCCAGTTACTGATTGCTGTGCTGTGCTAATGCTTATCGGGAACCTGTTTCCTCTGAGAAATCAATTATGGGAGACTAGATGAGCTGTTTTCAAGTTGATGGCGCACAGTGTTTGTGTATCTTTGCTTTGAATTTATAGATTTTTCTGTGTTTTGACTTGGTAGACAGTTAGCAGGTATAGTACACTTAGTACACATATATGTGTATACAGTATTATTCATGGAAGGAAATATTACTCAGCTATTGACCGCTACAGTGCCTTTATCATACATTATAACTCACTGTTTCTCTGCAGTTCAGGTGGATTGAACCTACAGTAGGTTTTTGCATTCAAAATCTGTGTAACAAAATGCTATATTTAAGATTGTGATACTATACCATGTTCTTGAGTCTTTGCTGTGCAGCATAACAGATGAGCTTCTGTGTTGTGTCAGATTCAAGACGTGATGAGCATCGCGCTTAAATGACAAAAAAACAAAGCTTTCATCCAATTTTTAATTGTGCAGCGAAGAAGTGAAGGACGATATTGACTGAGCATGTTTTGATGTGGTGTTTTTGAAAGAAAGCTTTTCATGTCGTGTCCGAACTTTGCTTTTTAGATTACATCCATATATTATAGTGCTATTTCTCTTTTCTTACTTGAGAAAGTGATTTGGATGTTTCTTTCACAGGTTCCGGTTTACTACATGAATGCGTTTTCATTTGTTGTTTTTCTTATTTGGGCTGGGGGCGAACATTACTGGATGAGGCTGGTGATCATCTACTGTATATTTTCCATATTGTCAACATCCCATGAAAAGACCAAAACCAACAATATATAAGTCTGTCTCACAATACTCTGTGATTGTGGCACTCAGCTTCAAGCCCACTGGTTTCGAAGAAGTACATTTTTAAAAAGAACTCACAAACATGTACTTTCACTTTTAAGTAACGCTGTGTAATTTCTGAAGGCACACTGAAGTTTTCAACAAACGTTACTGAAACGTAAATAAATAATCCATTTGTTGGGGACTATTTTCAGTGGTGGATTAATACACATTTTTATTTATTTTTGTCCAACAACTGTTCTAAACACGTCAATGAGCCACACTGTTGCACTGGGTGACATGTTCCTTCAGTACCATGAACACACACACTGTATTTTGACTCAATCCCACATACACTGACCGTCCTGCTGCCACAAATACTCACTAGAGCACCAAATGTGGATTCATCTGCAGCTGAAAATAGTCCCCAACAAATGCACCATTTCCTCCCATTTGCTAACAATTACAGTAGCCAGCTGTTTCAGGAAATTACTGAGCTTTTTTTATAAAATGAATCAATATATTTGTGAGTTGTTTTTAAAGATTTACGTCTTAAGGCCCTGACACACCAACAGTTGGCTGTCGGACAGTTTGGGGCCTTCGGTGAGTGTCTGTCGGCCTAGTTTTTTTCTGGTGTCCCGCAACTTCGGCTCTAGTCTGCCTGTGTTGGAGTTTCTTCGGTGTGAAAATGGTCTGCAGACGGCAATTTATTTCATGTATGTATCTTAACAACGGCTTATAAATCCGCAGTCCTCGGTCCTCCTTTTTGAATGATGAATACAGACTACCGCCGCCTGCTGGTGTGGAGAGTTATTTCATCTCACGCAGGCGCAGAATGTCTGGCCATTGGATGTAGTTTTTGCGGTGCGTTCGAGTGCAACTTATCAGCCAAGACAAAGGCGACGTGAGGCGACGTGAGGCGATGTGAGGCGACGCAACAGGTGGCCTTCATCGTCCGTCGCTAGTTCTTTAATGTCGGGTTGGTGTGTCTGGGGCTTTAGGAGGAGCAGTAGGAAAGGGGGCTGAGAGCCAATGACAGGAAAGGAAAATTGGAAAGTATTAAAAGATGGAACACATTATTGTTTTTGGTATTTTCATAGTATTTGTTTACAATAAAAACAGAACATTTTCCTTTAAGCCAGAAGACGTATTTACCACACACAACAACATTGAGCCAACAAGTTAAAAACATTTATTGTCGATACTTCCATAATGTACAAAAAAAACTTTCTAATGTGCACACCAAAACAAGATCAAATGGTGCACTGTGCAGTGAAAGAGATCAAATGAAATAAAAAAGAAGAGCTCATGAGCAGACAGAAGCAGGCTCACAGCAGAGTGCTTTAAGTTACTTTTACATTCAGCCATCAGTACACAAACCGCTGAGCCCCGTTCTTCACCTCGAACTGATTCAAACACGTAATGAAGCAATTCAATAAGATAACCACCATCAAAAAGCTAAAAAGGAAAAACATTTGAAAGTTCTTGTCATGCTATGCAGTAAAAAAAATCAATAAGAATAAAATCGCAGTTTTTATGGCACTTTACTTTTCCTCATGTCTTCAAAAATTAACATTCAAAGGAAAAGCATTCGATGGGTCCTGATGGGACTAGAGCTACAATTCGATGAATCGTTCACAGTTGAAACCCAATATTCAGCTTATTAATCGCCTCGTCCATTCGAAAACAAGCATGCAGCTCCGATTCCCTTAATGGCCTGAAAGCTCGACCCTCCCTTGTGATTACATCTGCTGGTCAAATGAGATCAAAACGATTTAACACGCATGCATCAGCCTATTAGAGAGTACAGAGGCATTACAGGAGGCTTTATACTTTTAGCAAACACGATCACCATTAAGAAAAATAATTTAAAAAAGAATATATGAAAACAATCACAGCGCTAAGTTTTTAAATGACAGTTATTCACTTTGAACCACAGAAAACTCCATTTACAAGGTACAACGTTGGCAGCTTGTTTCTGTCTCGCACATTGAAACTGCAGTTTATTTAGTCACAAAGGTTGGCTACACACCTTTCAAACACTTCAACTAACTAGTTCAAAACAACAGGTTCAAATGAATATTTATCCTTATAATAATAGCAACATCTTTGTCTGACATCAACATAGTACTGGCAATATAAGGCTCCAACTCCCATATTAACACTAAAGGAAATAATTCATAAATACATTAACAAAATTAGGTTCATGACCCGGTGAGATTGTCATAATGTCTGCGATGAACTCGAACTGAACATTCAACTGAACCAGAGCAGAGGTGGTGATTGTCCAGCCCTTTCCCCAGACATCCGAAGATGAAACAGGACCCCCTTATGGCTGCTGTTGGATCTGCACTGTTATTATTGCAGGTCACACTGACTACACACACTGCAGAACAACAGGACAATACAGTTTCCGGTCAGCCCTTCTTTTCTCTCTTTGCCTTTCTGTGGTCTGGACTCCCAGAAAGAATGGATTTGGTAATTTGCAGGTCAAGACGTGTTGACATTTAGAGTAAAACTGGACAACATTTCATTTTAGTAACTATATTTCAATGTCTAGTAAGAATCTTTTGGACATTGCAATATAATGACTGAAATGAAACAAGAGTTATATGTGATCTAGACGTAAAAACAAAAACAAAACAACAACTTTTAAGCCAAATTTATCCCTGTTCTAACCTTTAGGTTAATTGCCGTAGCTACCATTGAGGACATCGAGGTACGTCCCTGTTTGTGGCACTCAGCTTCAAGCACATTGGTTCCTAGAAGAAGTGATATCTTTTTTTTTTATTTACTCACAAATATGTAGCTTCATTTAAAAAAAAAAAAAAATGCTCTGTAATTTCTTAAAACATAGTTTTCAACAAATGTTACTCTAACATGAATAAATAGTCCATTTGTTCGGGTCTATTTTCAGTGGTGGATTAATACACATTTTGATAGTTTTTGTCCAACAACTGTTCTAAACACATCAATGAGCGACACTGTTGCACTGGATGACATGTTCCATCATTACCATGAACACACACTCACACACTGTAGTTTATTTTGACTCAATCCCACATACACCGTCCAGCTGCCTCAAATACTCACTAGAGCAACAAATGTGGATTAATCCGCCGCTGAAAATAGTCCCCCAAAAACGCACCATTTCCTCCTGTTTGAGTGACATTTGCTAACAATTAAAGTGGCCAGCTGTTTTAAGAAATTACTGAGCCTTTTTTAAAAATGAATCTATATATTTGTGAGTTTTTTTTAAAGATTTACGCCTTAAGGCCCTGACACCAAGCTGATTGACCAAGACATCTCGAGATTTAGAGTGAAACTGGACAAAATTTAATTTTAGTAACTATATTTCTAGTATTGCAATATAATGCAATGTAATGACTGAAATGATGTTGAAACAAGTTATATGTGATCCAGACGTAAAAAACAAAAACAAAAACAAAACAATAACTTTTAAACTAATTTTTAGCCCTGTTCTAAACTTTAGGTTTAGGACTCACTATATTTAAAATCAGGCTGTCAGTTAATTACATGTTATTCAGTTACTATATGTAAGTGTCTATTTAGAACATGATACACACTTAAACACAGTCACTAAATTACTGTTGAAAAAAATATGTGAGATGAGATAGAAAAAAAGGGATTAACATGGACAAGAGGTTCTTAAAACTCAAAAAATTTAAATTTTAACATATACAATTCCATGGTAACTGGACTGGAATTGTGTCTGGGAATTTGGTAGGTTTAGTTTTTAATATTTGATATTTAAAATTAAGCTGGAAAAAAAGAGATGAGATGAAAAAAGGATTAATAATTTTCCATCAAAATGATCTTCCTCGCTGTGTTGAAACAGCACTCAGACAATCAAGTAGTGTTTTTTTCCAGAAAATATAAGAAAACAGTTAAAAGAATAATGAAAAAATTTAAATTAAAAATAAAAAAATAAATAATTGGGAGTAATCTGGTCTCATTTTTTTGTAAAACAGGATCAGACAAGTCAAACATATAACTAAATACATCAATAAATGAAATTAAAATGGTAAGTAAAAAGAAATTTGAAGTTTCATGCATTTACTTAAACTTCTAATCAATTGGCATAAATAGCAAAACGCTTATATTTCCTTCAGGACCAATCAGTTGATAAAATAAATTGATTCTTAATTCATTTTGTTTTTCTGTCATTCTTTAAATAATTATTATTATTTAACAACAATTTGTCAGTTTCGGAGCTCCATACTTTTTTTTTTTACCTGCAAATTACCAAAACAATGTATATTGTGAGACTTCAAACAGCTGATGAGGAGGAAAAACTCAATATGTAACTACAGTATAATACTGAACTGAGCAGATGTACTTTTCTATTATTATCAGTCATAAATAATGTGTATTCAGAAAAGAAACAGCAAATATCTGTTAATCAATGAATTCACTCATTTGTTGTTGTTTTGGAATTTTTCAGTTCCAGTTTGTCTTTAAAGACACTTCAGACATTTGCAGTCGACAAAATTATTTCTGTCCTTACAGAAATAAGAAATTCAGTCACATTTAGTGGAAATTTAGAATAGAGGTCTTATATATCATAAAGAAAAGTCTCTTGTGGTTCAGGTACATGAGACATTTTACAGTTCAGTAACTTTCCATTGTTCTGCTTTTGAGAAAAATAAAGGATGTGTCGGTAACATAAGAAACTAAAAGATATTTATTTTTGTGTGCATGTGATATAGTGTACTGCACATTGACGGAGTTAATATACTGTAGCACTGTTTTATTAAAAACACTAATCGGTCGTATGTTCTGCTCATCTTTAGCAAAGACAAGTTAAAGTACTTTGAAGGCCTCCAGGTTTAAAACACTGATTTTGTCTTAAGCATCATAAAAGCACTTTGTTCAACCCTTTTCTTTACTTTGCAGTTTCGTTTGGAAATTAAAAAGACAAATCTCTTTTTTTCTTTGAAATCATCAACAGAAGTCAAAATACTTGTTTTGTGCTTAAAGGCACTTTTGGAGACACAAAGTAGAGTTGAACGTAGGGATTCAGAGGGTAGTCGGACCAAAAGAAACAACTGCAGTGACATCGGTTGCAAAGCTAACTCAGCCTTTGCAAACAGATACGGCCGTGCAAAAAAACTCAGTGAGGAGTCGATTAATTGGTCTTTGGAATGAGAGAATTAGCCCCGAGTTAAAAGCCCCTCTCTGAAAGTAACATCCATCTCAATGTGCTTGTTTTCAAGCATAAAGAGAGCAAATGCCACCAGAGACAATAACTGCAGAAAGATAGAGATACTGTGAGGTGGTACGAGGGATTTGTCTGAAAAAGAAGCCCTCATTAATCAAAATTAAAACAGATTTTTCAAACGGTCATTTTTCAGAAACAAATCAGGACATTTTATCCAAAAACAGTGAATGTTTCCGATGGTCTACACCTTCACTTCGACCAGTACGATGTTGAAACTTCCTGCAGGAGGCTGTTGAAGAGGCTCCGCTTTACGAAGTGACAAGAGAATCAGTATTACGGCGCGTCGCCTCCTCAACAGCCCGACAATGAAAGTTTATGAAGAAAAAGAAACTTTAACACCCGATTAAACACTGAATTCTCACCAAAAAAAGTAAACAAAACCACATGGGCAATAAATGCAATTTCATGCAAGCAACTGAACTCATGATGCTTTAGTCATGAGTTCATTTTCGTTGACATTTTCTGTACTAACGGCTGTTTAAAACTAAACTACAGACGCACTGATCTCCAAAGGTGTCTTCTTCTCGGATGTCTAGTTTCCAGTGCTGAGATTTGAAAGAGAAGTTCGTGGTCGTAGGCAAACCTCAGCAATGTGCACACGTCTGAAGAAGACCCTCCGAGTCATCATCTAACCCTGGTATGATTTTTTTTTCCCCTTTTTTTGGCATTTCACATAAATGTAGAAAATACGTCCTTCTCATAAATACTGCTTTACCAAGTTTCACCTGTTAGATCCAGATGAAATTTCTCCTTGACATTCCTCAGTCTGGTTGTCTTCAACACCCATGATATTATTTTACATCAGTCACAGTTTACACAGGAAACGAAGGCTTGTGCCAGTATAATGGGAGAGCTTTGTGAATGGGTTCAATAAGTCTGGGTATGACTTGAGATCCATAATGTTTCAGCTGACCCTTAGCTCAATCAATAACACAGATTTGATGGTTAAAAGTTCAATTTTCTAACACTGATGTGAGTGTGAACCTTCATTCTTTAAATTGCTGTCAACATATTTAACTAAACTACTCATTTACTGTACATCAGGGCGCGTCAGAATTGAAGCAGCAGAGGCAGAGGTATCACAAATTTTAGTCCAGGTTTTGGGGCAAGCTCCAAAAACACTGGACACTACATTTCCCATAATGCAGCAAGCAGTACCTTTCCAATAGATCCTGCTCGCCTGGTAAATACCCGCATCTTGCCCTCAGTTTGCAACGCAGGTTTTCAGTTAAAAATGTGCAGATTCCAAGCCCAAGCTGAAATAACCCTGATGACATCACTATGACATCACTAGGGTTATTTTTTATCAGTGGAGTGCCCCTTTAAGGTATTTACATTGTCTTAAATTAAGCAGTTTCAAATGGCACGGCAGCTGTGCTGTCTCTATCTAAAGAGGAATACAGCATATAGTAATAATCCAAAACACTTTTTTTTTTCAAGAAAGGGTTAAACTTGAGGACAAAATGTAAAAACGTTCTCAGACGGACTGGAATGATCACTGTGAGAGGGCTGCAGTAATAAACTGGTCCCTCTGTGCTATACAGCAGCAAATACTGTAGCACCAGACAAACAACAACACGATGTATATACAGAGAGATAACCATTCTGCGGGTTATAGCCCAACAAGATATACACTAGAATTCCTAATCATGCCCTTTGAAGCTGAGAGGCTGCTCAGGAACAGGAGGACTAAGTGTTCACTCCTGAACCAGGTCAGAGGTCGGGACATGAAGAGATTCATTATTTGGCACCTGACGTTCAGGTTGGGTCATGTTTTGGGGTGAAGCAGGTCAGACTAGAGGCTGCTCTGGGTCGCAGGAGTTGAGTTGGGTTTCCATCATGGTTTCGTCTGGGTACGGGTTGGGGTACGGGTTGAGGAACGGGTTGGCGAGGCTGGTCATCGGGAGGATGGTGGGTGTGGCAGGTTTGGCGGCGTCAGGTCCGGAGGCGGCGGCGGTGGCGTTGCCGGACACGGCGTCCCCACCGGCGTCACTCAGGTGGCCGGGGTCTCGGCCTGCAGGCTGGACATGCGGATCTGCGAGCTGCTCTTGCTGAGAATGGACAGCTGAGTGCCCCCGTTCACCCCACTGCTCGCCAGCGAAGGATGCCGGTGCTTCAGGTCCACAGCAAAGTACCTGTTCACCGTCCAGCTGCGCCATTTCCTCTTGATCTCCGATTGCACCTTGAGGGATATACTTCACAAGGTCATTATTAATGGACCTCGCTGGAAAGAGACAAGCTCACTGTCCCTCAGTCTCACGCTCTGTCTGCGCTGTATTTAAGGCTCGTTGTTTTAGATTCTCACTTAAAAACACATTTTCACATTTAATCACATATAAGAGAGAGTGAAGAAATTATTATGTGCCAGATATAGATTGATTCTAATCTGATTTTTAAACAAAAAAAATAAATAAATTGTAATATCAAATTTTTCCTAATTTTCAATAGTAACATAATCCAAATGTTTTTGTTCGAAAATAAAAACGATAAGCCTTATCTATACCCTAACTCAGGTTATTTGCATTTCAAACCTCATCTATTCCTTATGGATACGCTGTAGATCAGTAATGCTGTTATGTATGTTTAATTAAATTGTGCTTTCAGACAACTGGTGTAATGGTGTCAGTAATTGTTTTAAAGGATGTTTACCTCTCCATTCAGGAAGCAGTAGAGGACAGCCACGACAAAGCCCTGAGGAGACACAGAGGGTCCAAGCATGAGACAAAAACACCGACATATCCTCTGTAAAAAAATAGCCGTGCAAAATGAAACACTAATGTGAATAAAAGCAACATGATCAATTTTGAAAGTTGTTATTAATGTTTTTACATACAATCATTTTCTTAGAATTTTGCTTTCAAGTTTCATGTCAAGTCTAGTTTCCCTGCAGTCGGGTGTAAAGCCTTCATTATAGTTTTGTTATTATCCTCATCCTTCCTTCACTGGTTGTTACAGTAAGTTAACCTTTAAGCTCACCTGGAAGGATCCGAGGCCGAGCTCAAACACCAGACGCTCTCTCTTGCTGACGTTCTCAGGGGAGAAGGCAAACACAGTGTAGTGGATCCCAAACAGAGGAATCAGTAGCAGAGTGGAGCGGGCCAACCTCCTGCAAAATAACACACAAACACACACAGAATTATGATCGGACTACAGTATGTGTGTCCTCATCACAATCAGCACACACAGGTATGACAACATTCTGTCTCAACGAGGCAAAAGTGAACGTGGCTCATATACCCCCGCTCACTGCTTGACCCCCTTGGCCAAAGGCTTTGCCCCTTTTGGAACTAATGGAATTAATGTGCATTAAAGTGGCAGTAGGCAGTATAGTTTTGGCATCATTGGGCAGAAAGTCCATAATAACCTTTCAGCATATTGTAATTCAAGTGTTCTGAGAGATAACTAGACTTCTGCTCCTCCTCATGGCTCTGTTTTCAGGCTTTAAAAAAATCTAGCCTGTGACGGGAGACTTTGACCAATTCATTAAGATAATAAATTTACAATTTTTATTAAATAACAAAACTTGTGAACATTAACTGTTGTTAATATAATTTGTTAATATAATATATTTAATGTTATTCCAATATATATTTGATGACAAAATGATATCAGTAGGATTTTTCACCATTTATGCAATGTTTTCAAAGTAGCCTACTGTAAATATGGTAAATATCTAGAATAAATACATTGGAATGATACAAGTACTGGTAATACTACTAATTCCATGGTAACAAATTGACATATGTTGGCATACTAACCTATTACTAGTATAATAATAGTACATGGTTCATATTTTTTCTTTTACCGGTGACATCTCAACTGTTTGGTAGAGGCATCTATTAAAAAACAAAAATGTGGGATCTCTATAAAAAAACATTGATTGTTGTTATAATTGCCCCAAAAAATGCAAAGAGAAAATTGTTCCATTTCTTTTTTTCTTAGGGAGGACATTAAAGGGTTAATACCAGGCGGAAAAATGTTAAATAAAAAGTAAATGTCAAAGGACTTACAGGTAAATACTGGATTCATTCCCACCGATATCTGGGGACTGTAATTTCTGGACAAGGATGATGATGATGCCGATGAAGAGCACAAAGTTGATCTGTAGAAAAAATGTAATGCAAAAAAAATATATATATATATATATTTGGTAATGGAAGGATTATTTTTTATGTTGTCACTGCTCAAACAGAGTGATGACGTACCATAATAGAGGCGAGCACAGGTCCCTTGATCACCCACCAGATGGCAGCGTTGTTATTCGTGTCCCAGCACCTGAGAGAGGGGGGTGATACAGCAACAGAGTCAATACATGATCAGACAAGCTTCAAACGTACTAACACTAAACTACTGCTGTTCATAACGTACCCGACATCATCAAAGTGTAGCTTCAGCACCGCCCAGATGGTCACACACACTGTGGGGGCCCCTGTTGTAACATAAATACATACACAAATACACATACAAACGTTAACAACGATGCATCCAGTCATCAGATAAGAGCTCTACTGTAGTGTGTGTGAAGTGGTTGATGTCTCACCCCAACCGATGATGATGTACCAGTAGAAGTATCTCTTTTCAGGGAAGAAGGTCTCCACCAGTAAAGTGAAGAGGTACAGACCCTCGATGAAGAGCCAGAAGTAGTTCGAGAGGACGCAGTAATGGAAGAATATCATCACTGCTCGACACTCCAGCTTCAAGGAGAGAGAAAAGGCGACAGGTGAAAAATATGAGAAGAAATAAAAATTAAAAGATCATCTTTGTTCTATTTGAACAAATCATCCGCTGCCTGTTAACATGAGATCAGAAGAGGGCTTCGTGGGCATGTGTGCGGGCGTGTTGGTGTTACTCACGGTGTGTATGAAGCAGTGCTCGCTGTCCTCTTTGGCGTACAGCACGCCGTCTTTGATGAAGACTGAAATAGCTCTCAATATGAACGACACAAATAGGTTCATGTGGATGAAGTTCCTGGTACAGTGCAGCTTCCTGTGTAGCAAAGCGAAAACAGACTTGAACATACTGAATATCAAAGAGTCTTTTGATAAAGAAAAACACTGCGTGCAGAAGAACAAGACGTTTGTGTTGTTGCTATCCATTGATAAATAATAAGCAATATGCTGTTATTGATAGTTACATTACAGTAGTGATTCACACATAGTTGTAGCAGCAGTAGTAGCTTTAGCAGCAGCAATAGTAGTGGTACTAATTGTAGTAATAGCCGTAGTGATAGTAGTAGGCCTACTGTAGTAGTAGTTGTAGTAGCAGCAGCAGTAGAAGCAGCAATAGTAGTGGCAGAAGTGGTAATAATTGTAGTAATACTAGTACTATTAGATAGTAGTAGTACTAGTAGAAGTAGATAGTAGTACTGTAGTAGAGTAGTAGTAGTAGAAGTAGCAACAGTTGCAATAGTAATAGTAGCAGCAGCACTAGCTGAAGTGATGATAATAATTGCAGTAGTAGTAGTGATATTAGTACTGTAGAAGTAGTGGGAGCAACAACAGCAGCAACAGTAGCAGTAGTTGTGGTACTAATTGTAGTAGTATCAATACGAGCAATAACTAGAAAATTGCACTCTGCCAGGTATGTTTCCCTCCCCCCTCCCTCCTGACTCGCTTACAGACACATGGCGGTGAAGATAACAGAAACAGGCTTTTTTCATCTCGTATCGTGCCTAAGTTTAGTGGATCATAACATAACGGGTATGGAATTAACCCCCTACTGGCCGGTTAATGGGAATGAGGAGTCAGCAGTCAATGACGGTATAAAATGTGTTTTTTCAAAAATTGTGAGTCACTGCAACCATGAGAGGTCCTTGAGCGTACAGTCATAAATGAGCACACAAATTATTAGGCTGATGGGCTCTGCAGTATGCGAGATTAACCGTGTACAGACAGACACACGCACGCACACACACACACACACACACACACACACGCGCGACTGAACGGACGCATAAACTCCCCACAGGCTTATATCTGGCGGAGATAATAGCAGTAATACTAGTGGTGGTCCAATAGTGTATCAGTAGTACTAACACTAATTATAGTAGTGGTAGTGTAGCAGCAGTAGCATTAGTAGCAGTAGTAGAAGCATCAACAGCAATAATAGTGATGATAGCAGCAGTACCGGTAGTACCAATATTACTAGTACTAAAGCTTCCGTATGATATCAAATTACAGGCCTACCGGGTGCATTTCTATAAATTTGAGCAGGACTATTTCATATAAATCATACAACTATAAAACAGTGTTCAGTATAATAACATCATGTTATGTAATTAACCTTAAAACATGTGAAATACTTTAATAACTCTATTCATAACTCATCTTGACAGGGATGTCCTCATCATAAAAAAATCTTTGATTACGACTCTGTATAAGGGCACTTGGATATCTATAAGGAAGTTAGTACGTCCACCATTTCTTCTCCACTACGTGTTCATGTCTGTCTGGTAAACCTGGTGTTCTGTAGTACCATCCACGACCACCAAACGTCTCACCTGAACCTGCACAGGATGACCATGGCCGTGGTGAGGGAGACCAACGATGTGCTGTAGCCCACAGTGTACAGAGCCTTCACTGACACATAGTACATGTCCTGAGATGGAAACATAAGCACAACCAAAAAACTGAACAAACAGCAGTGTGCTTTTTTATATAAAATGTCTCATTGAAACCGTGACTCTCACACAGCTGCAGACAGTGATATACTAACCGGTTGAGTGGTGTTCACCTCGTCACCCAGGCAGGCATCGATGTAATGAGGGAAGGTCTCTGTCCAGCCAAACTCAGTGCAGTTACGACTCACCGTCCCCACCTCTGTGGACACAACGCACTTTATTTGATTATGGCAAACACAGACTTATTTCTAAAGTGAAATCAGGAAGAGAAGCAGACCCTCTAACATTCGTTATTTCAGTGAGAGCTGGAAGTTAACCACCTCCAATATCACACACATATATTTACATTCTTTGCATATTTACTCTAATATTACCGATGCAGTAGGAAGCCATTAGTTTGAAATGTGCATACTACAACGACAGAATGGATATCTCACACACAAACACACACTGTATTTGTGAGGACACTCGTTGACATAATACATTCTAGCTCCTAACCATGACCTTAGCCAAAACCTAATTCTTACCTAAGCACCTAAGCGGGGACCAAAGAAATATCTCCACTTTGTCCTGTCCTCATTTCACACATAAACACACACAACACACACACAGACATTTGAATGTGTGATTCTCTGGTTTACTAAATCTGCAGCTCACTGAAACGGCATCAGAATTTCACATTTGAGCACCTGAATATTTGAAATTAAACGGTAAAATCTCCACACTTCAACAAGACACGTAAACAGGGAGCCTAAAAAAAAAGAATTAGAGCTATTATTAAATGGGAAGTCCTTAGTAACTGACCAAAGTCTTCTTCACTTATGAACTGAGAGAAGAGTTCAGGACAGTTGACTTCGACCACCTCACCGATCCTGGCGGGCTGCCAACACGTCAGATTGTCCCAAAACCACGGACAGCCTGCGGACACAACAAGTGGACAAATACAGCACACAACAGTGAGTGTTTCATAAAGAGACATATGTTCATTTTGGGGAGAAAAAAGGCCCAACTGCAACTCATTTATCATTACTTCAAAGTCACAGATCCTTGAAACTCTCATATGGTGGCTGAATTGTCAGCTCCCATGCCAGCAGCCATTACGAACAAATATCTTTTCTTTTTAATTCAAATCTCATTTTTGAAGTAAACACATTCAATAATTCTATTTGTTACTTCCTTCCTGCTGATACAGCCTGTGCCTCTTTTTATTTGATGCTGCGGCTTTTTAATTAAAATACAATTTTAGAAAAGCATCTGAAAGAGAGAAAGCTCAAGATAACAGAGAAAAGATATTAGAGGAAACACTTAATGCATTTTATGAGAGATGACTAGTCATTGTAATTAGGCATGGGACAATATGAAAATTTCATTTCACGATTATTCTGGCCAAAATAATTGCAATTCACGATGTTATCCCAATAATCATCAAAATATGCTTAAAACTCATTAAATTGCTCTAAAACATATAGGAATCACTTTACCTTACATTTTGCTTAGAAACTTGTCACTATACTAAAATTTCTCTTCTAACATTTTTGATTGTTATTAAAAGATAAATAGCGTTGTCTGTGTCAACTTGCTGTTAGAGAGAAGAGAGAGAAGAAAGTGCAGCTGGTACCCGTTTATCTATACTGCGGAAAATGAGTATTGAAACTGTTTCAAATATTCAATATCAATATGTATTGATACTTGAAACAAATCTTTTTATTGCATCACAGATAAGATGCATATCTTTTTTTAGTGAGCATCCCTTTCAGTGAAAAACAATCAAACAATATTAGACAAGGTAATCATAAATCATAAGGGCCCCCTGCATAAATAAAGGATAAATTAAAAAACTAAATAGCAACATTGTGTGAGTCTGTTCTCTTACATGACAATTCCTGTGTTGTTGTTTTAAATCAGGCTCTATTTTTCTCTTCTCTACCATGATAATGAGCTAGACAGCTTTTTGTCACTTACAGTATGTGACAATATTCACAATTATCCTGATACTGGAAATTCACCACAACAAATTTATCGTGAGTGTTTTTTATCGCAATCTCAGATAAAATCCTATACTGTCCCATCCCTGGTTGTAATACATGTTTTGTAGCTGAATCCCAAATTTAGAAATCGGTCTAGATAAGACACGATCATGGAGGTATTGGAACAATCGTGCATACAGCAATGCAGAAACCGAAAGAAGACTTTCCAAATTCATTGTGTGATTTAGTTAACCAGCTCTGCCTTGTAGCAAATAGGCCACCTACCAAGTACATGTAACTACAACACAAATAACATCTTTAAAAAGATGGTGCTAGTTTGATGTGCAGAAATAACACAACCAGTCCAGTTGGTGGAAGGCTGTACTTTTCAAACAGCCATCCTCGTACACTGTCAGAGGACAAGAGAACTGTACATGAAATTGTGTTTTGTCACCTGAAAGCTTCCTTAGATGCAGACTGACAGTTTTAGAGTATGTGATAAACTCACTGGCAAGCATTTATAGGCTAAATCACATTTATAGACGATCACATTTGTATTATACAATTTTTACTTCTGTACTCTTTGGGACTGGAAAAATCAATGTCCTGAGATTTTTTTAACTGTGTTTAAAAATCCTAAATCATAAACTTTCGTAGCACACCTACGAAAAGTAATGTAATATAATTCGTATATATACAGTATATTTATCCATCCATCCATCTGCAACCGCTTATCCCGTTAGGAGTCGCAGGGGGGGCGGGGGAGGGGGCTGGAGACGATCCCAGCCGACATTGGACAGGTCGCCAGTCCATCGCAGGGCTGACACATAGAGACAGACAACCATTCACCCATTCACACTCACATTCACACCTACGGGCAATTTAGAGTCAACAATTAAATCAAACTGCATGTCTTTGGACTGTGGGAGGAAACCGGAGTACCCGGAGAAAACCCACGCTATCACGGGGAGAACATGCAAACTCCACACAGAAGGGCCCCAAACCGGATTCGAACCTGCGACCCTATGACTATGAAGAGCAACAAACGCAGTGTAGGGAGGAGGTCGGGTTGGAAAGGTGGGTCAAACAAACACCAGATTTCGCCCAGGAGATCGATGTTACCCCGTGTGAAAGTCAATTTTGATTTATTTGTCACATGACTTCCGTACCGCAACACCAATTCAATAGTTGTTTTAGTCCAAACCACAATCTTTTCCTAAACTTAACTTAGTAGTTTTGTTGCCCTAAACCTAACCAAGTTGTTTCCTGTGAAGACAGAAGTTTATTTTGAAAAGACTGTATGCATGTAACAAGCGAAAATTGACACGTGTTGCTGGACATTCGCAGGAAAACACACAAAAAAATGAGGAAACACTTTTTGTAAGATGTCATATGTTTCAAATGACAAATGACATCCCCATGCAGTAGAGGGGTCATTTTATGCCTTGTAGCTCTGTCTTCAGAGGGCCTCTCCAAACCAAAAGAGGCTTCTAAACGATGTTAAGAAGGAGAATTGGCACAAAGCCTCTCACACTCACTCTTCCCTTCAACCATCATATAATCAGCCAGAGAGACGCCTGTCACTCACTGTCTCACTCATCAACTCTAATTTTAAGGATCATCATCATGAGATGTTGCCAATTACAGCCTCGGCCCCTCCCCCACTCTGGAGGGAAACACAAGAATTAATTTGCTTTGCTGAATTTCTCTGTTGGCCCTAAACACACACACACACACACACACACACACACACACACACAGGCAAACGGTCACGTCTTTCTAATGATCTCTCTTCGCAGACAAGCAGGTTAGAGTCAGCCACAATTTGTAGAATTATCTCCCGCTCATTAGTATGCCGACCCTGAAGATATTCTCTGTTTTTAATCTGTTTATTCTATTTTTAAATTTAATTAGCCTGTGTTGAAAACTGTTACATCGACAAAATAGTGGTTAGCACGAGGGGGAAGGGATTAAAGGTTACAGAAAACACATGCACTCGCAAAAAAACTACCGAATTCTGGATCGTTCCCAGGATCATCCGAGGCCATCATTTCCATGCATTTCTCCTGCTCCCTCTTGATCACACAGTTAGTGGGCACCTCTTGGCTCGAAACCTGGAAAACAACATGAACACACACACACATATAGAGAGAAAGAGAGAGTCAAGTGGCTGAAGATTACATCAGAGGGGAAGGACCCAAAGGTAAAGTGGAAGAGGCTGCTTCATTAGCTTCACCATGCGGTTCACATAACAGTGTGGGAGAGGTCTTAGTTCTGGGATCTGTTTAAACACTCAACCAATTAAACAAACCAGTTCAGAGCTGTTGGCACTCTCCCCATGCTAACTGACCCAGAGGACGCGCTGAAAACAAGGCAGAAAAAGCTTTTCAGACGTGCACTTTTCACACTGGACCGTGCCAGGCATTACTCCCATCTGTTAAGCACTGCCGACAGATACACAGAGGTGACTGTTTAAACTTGTAGCTCTCCTGTGGCTTCAACACAATCGAGATCAGCTGGAGTCCAAGAGCTACGACTCCAAAACACGCAGGTCACGTCCAGAGACGCCTCCTTCACAGCCCCCCTTCTGGCAACTGCACAATGCTGGGCTGACGTTGGAACCGAGGAGGATGGGAGGGGGGGGCGGTGATGGAGGGGCTAAGAAGACGATCTAGTGTGTCTGTGCTGGCGTCAGTCCGGGAGACGCCGCGTCACGGCTTTATGAGGTGTAGCAGAGGAGCAGTTGGACATTTATCCGCTGACGTCAACAGCACTCGCTTGGGAGTCATGCACTGAAGATTTAGCAGAGTAATAGAGACGCAGTTGGTTTCGGGGGGCACTGTGTGGAACAAGTGTACGTCGACACACTCTCTGTTTCCACGGATCTGCTGGATGATTTATGTGCTGCGCTCTCTAGCAACAGCACCGCGTCTGCAGTGGTACAGTTCAATTGAATGCCCTGGCAGTAAAAGCCCAGATGGTTGGATTGAAGACATTCTCTGGATCTGTTATGTGAATGTTGTGGATGTTATTCCATCTCAAATCATTAAGTAGATATTGTAGACACAGGTTAGTCATATTATTTTGTATTTTGTGGTGTATGTTTCTGCAGAGACCCTGCAGCCCTCCACCTGTATTTTCTCTTTTCTTCTTATTTTGCTTTACTCTGGATGCTGCTGGCCGTCTGCAAACAGCCTTTATGCTCCATGTGGGGGTGTAATCCCCAGTCAATAACAGCACACAAGGTTTGCACCCCGTTCAGGTGGTTAAATACCGCCGCTTTGTCACGCCCATCGGCTTCTCATACGGAGGCACAAGCATTATACATCGATGGGCCCCTAAAGTCCCCCTTTAGATGCTTTGTGGCCGTATTTGACGGATGAGAACATCGTTTGTTACATCGCTGTGAGTTCCCCTGTTCCTCTGTCTCTCTTCTACGGTATGCAGTGGCTGCTGTGTGCTGCTATCGTTGTGTCAGTTTGACCGAGGCACACACACCAGGCAGAGAAGACAGCCTGCCTTTCGGCTGCATTCATTCAAAATCCGGCAGCTCGGCACCTTCCCGCAGGGCTGTGCGGAGGCGTTCGGAGTTAGTTGTGTGTTTTATTTGTGCTTTAGAACATAACCACTGTTAAACAATCAAAAAATAACATTTTATTTCTCTGGTTTGCTGCTTTGTTCGTACTATCGGCGCTCTCTCTCTCCATTCATTCTATAGCTCACTCGACCACCGCTGCTCTCTCCCTCCTGCTAATTGAGCTGAGGAGGAGGGGTCAACTTTGAATGCCATGTGATTACAAACACCAACTGACAACTATATACCTTTTATTATACCTTTAAAGTATATAACTAATATACTAATCAACATTTTTATATCAACGGATCAAATGACTACTGTATGTGCAGGACTCATGGATGTATTAAGAGAACTGGATACAGCTTTGGAGGCGGGCGCCCGTTCATTCCTATGAAAATTGCTCAGTGGCGTATGGATCTTCCGGCAATCTTCCGCATCCATTGGGCCCATAGAGCAGGCGCCGCCTCCCAGCCCTCGCTCCAGCCGTGGTCTGGGGTTCATTCAAATGAACGGAGGAAGGGCAATAACTCTGGATTCGGCTATTAGTGCATTTTACAACTTTTAGGACCTAATGATTTAAATAACGGCTATTCAAGTGTTCGTACTGGGAAGTTGATTTACCTCAAATATTATCCGCTGATTTGACGAGACTACCTAAAAACTTGGTATTTTACCCAGATGGGCGCGGTTTTGCAGCACGTAGCAGTGCACGCATCGGCGAGCTCCGTGACCAGCCCATGCTCCGAGAGCATGTTCATGAGTTATAGGTTAGTTGTGTACAAATAATGTAGGTTACTACTTTTAATTTGAGTTGTGCGTGCGAGTGAGTCAAATAAAATCAGTGTGATCGGACAGTAACGTTAATCTCTGCTCTTTGGATTAACGTTTCATAGATCTATTCCTGGGTGCCCTCATCTCTGATAAACTCCATTGTACACTCCTCGTCCAGCACCAAAAAGGCAGACAGAAAAAGTTAGCGACTAGCTGGTGAAGAAAGTGAAACATCTACCAGCAGAAGAGCTGGATCATTTTCTAAGCAGTTGGTTGAAACCTCAACGGAGCTAAAAGGAGAGTCAATGTTGGACTTTTGCCAGAAACACATCTCCAAATGAATGTTAATGTTGCCTCATATCTGCTGTATGTGGAAGTAGTCAAATGCTTGCTAACGCTTGCTAACAAGCTGTTCTGCTGCACCCAATTGGCCAAAACACATAAATTAATACTGATGTCATGAATAATACATTTTGCATTCAGTTTATTTGCAGTTGAAGTTTACTTGAATAGCAGCTGGTTTATTTCTACAAACTTCCCTGGATCAGTCTGTCAGTGTTAAGTGTAAAGTCCGACTTCAAATTACAGTGCTGTGCAATACCAGTGCATTTAAGAATCCATAGACCAGACGCTGCTGATAACAGACATTTTGTGAATTTTTTTGAGGTTGCTTTTTGTGCATTTACCAACAGATCGGACAGAATGTGGAAATTGCAATCAACGTTTTATTACCACAATATCTGCAGGAGGCAACTGAGGTACATTAAACGCTAGGAAAGTAAACACTTGGTTAAAAGGTCCAACACATGTGTTTTCACTCAATCCACCTGATTAGACCTCTGCTCAGGTTAATGTCGGGTGGAGCTGTGCTGAAAAAGGGTGCTCCATGTGCCAGTAAACTGTCCTGCCTTAACAGGTACAACAAATGTACTAAGAGAAGGTCTAATCAGGTAAAATAATTGGAAACGGCTGTGGAAGAATCTGGGGCTTTCAGGGTAAAGAAACATTTGGGTCATGGTTATAAAGTGCATTGACAGATCATATGATTTGACAGATGTCCTGCTGATCATGTCTGAGTTTTTTATTTTTGAGATTTAACACCAACTAAACAAAGCTGAGCACATTGATATAGGTATTCAAAATATCAACACTGACTTGCAGCATGAGATGTGATTTAGACCTTGAAGTGTTTTTATCCTCCCTTTTCACTGCTTTATGTTCATTCTTTGGCACTGAATGCTGCCTGTGAACATCAATCGTTAATGCAGATTAAAGTGCATATGAACTGCATTTGTAGGGTTGCTGAACTGATGGGTGGGAGCAGCATGAAAGTCAGACACACTGTGTGAGTCTTGGAAAGTTTAAAGAACGGTTTCTGTGTTTATGTCTCTGCTGTTTAATCTCCTGGGACTAATTATATCGTATCTTTCTGCCCTAAATCACTTCACGATATCTAATTAGGTCAAATTGTGTACAGCTTCAAACTACATGTACATGGCTGATATGATAGTTAAAACTAATCCACCTGCTTAACTACACTATATCATGCTTAGTGTTTATTGCTACTTTAATATAATGCAATGTTGGATGTTAAAAGGACTGTTTGTAACTTTTTAAGCGTATAAATGTACCGGGTCGGGACACATGCGCACTTGCATATGCGCTGAAGTCACTGCTCCTCTGCCTGCACACCTTCACTCAGACAGCGCACGCGTTCTCGCTCAGCTCGCTCCACCTCTACACGTCAACACGCGCACACTCCACACTGCAGAAGAGTTAGTTTAGCTCTGAGAATATCTAGTGAATGTACAGTGGACGTTTGTGCAGAAATAACTGCTGCAGCTCCTCCAGACCAACAGAGGTTCTCCGTGTTTTGTGAAGTGACGGGGCTCCGCAGAGAGAAACGTTATCGTCTCGTTACCGACCGGGTGTCTCCCCTGCAGGCGCAGTCGGGAGACACCGGCACCCGGTCGGGGAGGCGATAACGTGTCTCGCTGTGGAGCTCTGCCACCGACCCGTAGAGGGAAACACCGGAGGCTGAGCAGGAAAAGCCAGCATTGATTCATGGAGAGACCTTTGCCTGGTCAGCTAACATTACTGCCAAGCAGGTGAAATATAGAGTGATATTGTGGTTTTAGATGCCCTGTGTCGCCTCACTGTGTTGAGCGATGTTCGTTCATGTCTATTTAGAGCGAGCAAGCGCGATCCCGACGCTGACTTTCATTGACTTAACGGCCACGGGTGTCGCTGTTAACAAGCATTTCTGAAAGTTACAAATAGTCCCTTTAACATCAATGTGATTGATTTGTTTTGGGTGAACTGCAACTACAATATTAACCACAAAACTACAAACATTCCCAGTGTCTCTTAGAGTCCATCCCATTTGTGATAAACCCCACATTTCTGTGCATATACAGTACAACCCTGACTGAGAAAATTATTTGTGTATTAGCTTTTGAAGCAAAAATAAATTAACAGCTTTCTAGTGAGGTTTTGGTTAAGTATTCAAAAAGTGTTCACAATGATCTGTCACTAAAGCATGGTAGTAGCCTAAACCTTGGTATTCAGGACGCAAACCCCCGTCTCCAGTCGATGGATGGATGGATAATGATAATTATTAGGAGACATAATTGGGATTTGTTCGTAAATTTACCCGTAACCGAAGAACGGAACAAAACCAGGCCTACATGTAATACACATTCCTTTAAGGTAGGGTTGGTAGTGTTGTTCAAATAATTTTTTTGTTATATTTATTGAAATTCTCATTACATCCCGACAGCAATCAATAAATCAAATGCTCTGACAGAAAAAAAGAAAAACAGGAATAAACACGTGTATTCATTTAATTTGCCCTGAATTTGGCCCGAATGAAATAATAGAACGGCCTACCTGCCTGCCTGCGTATTCTCTGCCCGTGCACTAATTGCGCGTTATCGGAGTCTTCCACAAGCTGCTAGCTTGACAGCTGTTGACTGACAATAGCCATGTTTGTTGTTCATTATGATCATTGTGTGGGATTGGCTTTGACTGTCAATGTTGCCGACTTGCTGGCTTTCTTGCTAGATTGATGGACTTTTGGAGCGAATGCTGCTAGCTACTTTAATTGGAAATGAGTTGTTAACACTGGGCTGGGTTTTTCAGTTGGATCATTTTTAAAATCTAGTGTACTCTTGCTAGTTTCTCAAGATTGCCAACCCTTGCTTTAACACATCAACAAATATTACTTTGTATTTTGAAATTGATTTAGTGAAGATTAAACCTCTTCTCTCAGCTGTTCCAACAACAAACTTCAAATTTGGAGAAAAGAAATTGGAAAGCAAAATCCACAAGGGCTTAAACCATGACAATAATTTCATTTAAGTGCTTCGCCGTTAAAAGAGAATGTTCAGTCTAAAACTTAGCTGGTGTTATGAGTACCAGGCGTACTGACAGAGGACTGACCAGGGACCATTAAATTCTGCCTACACAGAGCATATGTTGAGTCATCAGCCAGACGATCTCTTGATATCTGGGAAAACTCTGTGTATGTGTTTTGGCAGAAATTCCACTTTTACAAAAACATGTGCTACAGTTTTAATGTGACTGTTTAAATGATTTAAAGGCTGTAAGCGTAACCTTTTTCCTCCCAAAGTCTCTAATGACCAATGTCCAACTTTAAGGTTTCACATAAAATTCACACACGTATTGATAACCATTATCAACCCAAACATCTGTACTCAACATAAATACGCTCAGTTTGACTCACCGGAGAGCACAAAACATAACTCACCCGCCAGATTACTCTTTAGAGTATGTCACTTTCATACACTCTGTCCATCTGTCCAGCTCTCTGTTTCTATCTCTTTCTCTCTTAACCCCTTAACAGCCCACTGGCAGGCCCAGCTGATATTCTGTCCTTCAGAGGTTGTTGAGGGCTGAGTGTTAAAGCTAGAGTAAAGATATCATGGAATCATACGAAACTAGAAAGCCTAAAGAATCCATTGGTACCAACCATGTCATGCTAGCTTGCCGGGAAGATCGCTAAATAACGAATTTACGCAAAATTTTGGCGAGGAAAAACTGGCATGGCGATCTTCAAAGGGGTCCCTTGACCTCTGACCTCAAGATATGTGAGTGAAAATGGGTTCTATGGGTACCCACAAGTCTCCCCTTTACAGACATGCCCACTTTATGATAATCATATGCAGTTTTTTGAACTCAGTATAAATGTGTGATTTTCGCCTATTCTAAAATGGTGTATATATTGTATATATATATATATGTATATTTCTGCATACTGGGATCCCTAAACAGTCTGCGAATTGCATAAATTGACTGGAAAGCTGAGACTATTCATGTGTGATGATGTTATTCCCAATGGTAGCCATTTCATTGTAGTGAGACCATTTTTTTTAAACGTGACTTCACTGTATAAAATGACCTGCGGTGACCTCTAGGATAATCACAGCCTCGTGAAACTGCACAACCACAAACTACAGACCTAGAGCATTCAGAGGATGGATGGCTTTCATAGGTATATTGACAATAAGGGGCAGTTGAGCAGTTTCCAGAACAGAAGTACTCGCCATCCAATCGCTGAAAAATACAATTCTTACAGAACATCTCAAAATGTCATACCTTTTTAAAACCAAATCACAGCATGGCTTTTTCTGAGGTGATCCTCAAGGTCTTGGTCTCTTAATGTGGTATTTTGGAAGGATTATTGATCATTTTAATCAATTCTCGAATGGTAAAAAAAAATTGTTACATTTAGCACCGAATCTTTTTAATAAATGGTATCGACCCAAAAATTGCTGCAACAATTTATGAGACATAATAGAGCATGGGGATGACCATCACAAACATATATCATCATGTTCTACGCTCTACACTTTCACAATTTATTTTTATTGATTCATTTATTCATTAATTTTTATATCTTATTAATGACTCAAACAACTTTACATACAGTCCTGAGCTTCCTCTCACACCTCGCACCTGTTTCATACAACTTGCTGTCGTCCACCATCTTCTCTAACGCTCATCTCTCAGTTTCTCAGACAACACTTCAGCTCAAGGGTGGTGACTCACATTTAACGACGGTAATTAAAGATTGCTTTCCTCACAGCTTTTCATGAAGAGGAAGAGGAGAGGATGTATCGCGGACCTTCTCCTTCCTCACACATCTAACAGACAGGATTGTTGTTGAATAAATGATGAATAAATGATGAGAATGCATCGTTCCTGCCACACACCGATCAATGAATTATTAATGCAGACACTCCATGTGGTCACCTCAAGTATGTGAACAACTGCACGAGTGCACGAGAACCAGGCCCCAACACCTGTTTGCTGAATTTATTCATGTAAAGCTCCACCTGTTGCTGAGTCGGTTTTGCATGTGGATCGTCACACAGAAACTGAAGGTAGATTAGACATTTTATCCTTTTAAAGGTACAAAAAAAGAATAAGGAAGAGCAATTTAAATCAGCTTACCAAGGGTAAGAGGAGGAGGAGGGCGAGGGTCAGCGGGCTGATGTTAGCAGCAGTCATTTTGTGTTTCTCAGTTTCCTCTAAACATCAAGCTCTGACAGCCGGACAGACGAACACAACAGGACTTCAGCTCACCTTCGGATCTGAAAAACACAAGAGTGTTGGTCATTAAGAAACAGGTTGTTCACATTTTTTCTACATTAGATCTCACCAGGACACATATACATTACATTACAGAGAATCTTTCATATACGCTCTCTTTAAGTGTTTATATATATCTCTGTTGATCAGATCCAAACCGGACAGCACACAATTTTAACAATAGAAAATGTTTGGAAAATCTCCAATTGGATCTGGATTTTCTTCAAAGTAAATATGTGATGCATGTAACCAATCTATTTAAACAATCTAATAAACATTATAGTAATAAAACAATCACAGGTTTCACCCAGAAGACCACCGTTGGTGTCCTGTGTGAAACCAAAAGTAAACATTGACTTTATGATTCTTACGTAGTGTTACTTAAGAACGGTTGTTATTTATTCACGCTAGTTACATTGTTACGTTAATATTTTAACACAAAGCATGATGTTTTTCTAACCTTAACCAAGTAGTTTTGTTGTGTAACCTAACCAATCATTTTACAACATTGACCACGTGGCATTGTGCATTTCTGCAAGTGTGATACGAGGCTGATATGAAACGTATTTAATGAAACATATTTTTGGTCGACATTCAATGTATCCTGTTGTTCGCAGAAACATACACTGACAAAATGTTTTCTGACTACTGGGTTGGAACATTACTGGATCAGAACCAGGTCTCTATATTTCTCTATAAGAGTCCGTCAGTACTTAGCTTCTAACTAAATCTGCGCGGTTTGGAGTTTAGGTTTTAACTCCTATGCTTCTACTTAGAGCTATAAGCCTTAATTTACTGTTTGCTGATCGCTTTCAGTTGTATCAGAGCTGTTTTAAATTGCTTCTGATGTAAACCAAACAGTGGTGCTATTCTTCAATAAAAATTGGTCAACACAACAAATGGACATATTTGGCAGGTGGTATTACGTGGTGGTGGCACGGAATGTGTGTGTGGCAATAAAACTACATTGTTAAGATAAACATTTTATCGTCAGGTTTAGTCAATAAAACTACGTCGTTAGGTTAAACAATTTAACATTATGTTTAGGCAACAAAACTACGTCGTAAGGTTAAACAATTTAATGTTTGGTTTAGTCAACAAAACTATGTACTTAGGTTAAACAATTTAACGTTACGTTTAGTCAACAAAACTGCATTGATTGGTGTAGGAAAGAAAACATCATGGTTTGGGTTAGAAGAACAGCGTTTGTTGCATAACTTCTTACGTAGCCTACGTAATTTAAATTAACTCAACGTCGACTTGTTGTTTCACATGGGACACGAACACCGGTCTCCTGGGGGGAAAATCCTGTTATTGTTGTATTCGTATTTCTGTTGAACCTGGGAATTTGTGTGTCCACCACGAAAAAAGATCCTAATTGATTTTCCCATGGCATTTTTTCCGTGGTGCTGGCATATAATTTTAAGACATTGCATGCCACCACCACGTAATCAGTCAATCAAGAGGTCATGGTTTTTTGTGAGATCAGGCTGGGAAAAACACGGCCACCATGCCAGGTCTTGGTTGCTTAAGCGACAACATTACTCTGGACATTCTTCTAAATGTCTTATTTTAATCACAGAAAAATTTAATGTTATTTTCCCATTAGGTAAGAGCACTAGTTCATGAGAAGAAAAGTTGAAAATGTTAAAAAAGCATGCCCTATCTCACAGTGTTTGGAAAACCTTTAAAAATTCCTGGATCAAAACTAAAAACGAATCCCTTGTTGCTCGGCCCCTCAGGCTATACTGTATCTTTTTTTGAGGTATCCTGCTAATTATCCATTAGTCAGACAAACTCAACTAAACTTGTTTAGCTGATTGACAACTTTTATAATCAGTAAGCCATTTTTTTCAAGCAAAAAAACCCAACATTGCCTTGTTCCAGCTTGTCAAACATGAGGACTTGCTGCTTTTCTTTGTCTTATTTAATAGTAAACTGAATATCTTTGCATTTTGGACACCTGGATGGATTGTAACACGTCATCTTGTTTTTTTTTGGAGATTATGATTTAAAAAACTGAGATATTTTTGATCCACTTTTTTTGACATTTCATAGACCAAACCTGCAGATAATGAAACTAATTAGTAACAGCCATACTTACGTCACTGTGACCTTTTCACTCTTTGACCAGCATGCTGAAGAGTTACAGAAGGATGTGTGCTGCATTGAATTTATACTGAAATGCAGTTTGAAAACACTCCATCAATGCCTTTTACCCAATTTTCACTCACAACTACTGCAAGCAGCTATTACAGAGATATTGTCAGCCTATCAAATGACTGGCTTTTCAATATATGTGAACACGAGCATGTCAAGTTGCATGTCTAAATGGAGCCCATGTGCATGTATCAGTGTGCCCTCATGGATGCAGCCTGACTCTGCGGGCCCGGAGGGTTCGCATGAGTAAAGCCAAGTAGCAGGACTGAGCAGTCGGGCCTCGTCCCACAGGGAGAGCTTGGCAGCTTGGCAATCCTACTTCACCAAAAAACCCTGCCAGCAGCGAGCCCCTCCTCCTGCCGTTGTCAGGAGCAACAGCTGAGAGAGCTGCTGAGTTTGGATCTGAACTGAACCACGTGGACCTGGAACCTCCTTCTGCTCCGTCTTCTGCTCTACTGTAAATAGATTCCCTTCGATTTCATAATGTACTTCAGCGTCAGTGCTAACGAACATTATACCTTCATGAAAACTATAGGCTCAACCCAAGTTTCACTGTATTTCAGTAGAAACAACCACATTTCTACATGCAAACTGAGCCCATTTGATTTGAGTCCTGCATGCTGAATATCAATGCATTACAGCCCCACACAAACAGAAGCTTCATTCATATTTTTGATAGATTGAGTCACATAAGGACACACACACACACACACAAAAACAGCAGAAAAATAACAAAACAAGACGCAACATGAATGGCAGTCTGCGGCTTTGCCAAGATGCTGATGCTCTTCCATAGAAAAGCTTTCATGGTGAGTGCTCGAGCACAAACTACCATTAATTAATTTCTGAAGGAAAAAAAACACACTTGCATGTTACGTGTTTGTGTGTGTGTGTGTGTGTGTGTGTGTGTGTGTGCGTGCGTGCGTGCGTGCGTGTGTGTGTGTGTGTTTAGAGAAAGAGAAGAAAAGCAAAAGCTAAACTATAAGTGAAGCACTTTCCATGGAATTGGAAATCAAAGTGGAAAGATTGCATCTTCAGTGGTAACCTCACACTGCACTACAAAACATCCAAACGTTAAAATCAACACTCATTTTTAGATAATCTCTGTAATTTATATCAGTTTTTTTCTCTGCAACGCACTCTTGAGCCAAGAGCGTTGGCTCGAGAACTGATAGCCAACGCACTTGTGTTTGAACCCTTAATGTACAGTCACATTAGCCTTCCATTCAACACAATTGCCCCACATTCTGCCCCGAAAAAGGATCTGAAGTTAGTGTCCAACGCGGGTGATAAAATAAATACTGAGCAGCGCGATTACATATGTAAACTGTCCATGAGAGCGATGCTGCAGTTTGTATGGGAGCGTCAAAACAGGGAGATGGCGCAACGCTAGTATAATGACTTGTCCATTTTCAAACACAATGCATCAGTGTTTCTACTGGCCAAATCTGCAGATCAGAGTTGAGCAACGGTGAATTCTGACCTGAGAGTCTAGTGGAGACAGCCATGAAATCGCACTGAAGCAAGAATATAAACTGTTTTTCCTACAATGCCATTTTTTTTTCAATAAAAGAAGGAGCTTATGAATTAAATTAGAAACTATCTGATCAAAGAATAAGTAAACTAAGACAGCAGGTGGGATGAATATTGATTGTGAAATTGCCAAAACACATGCTGACAAAGGGCGTCTTGCCCAAAAACGTGGACTGCTGTCGTAGTTTCTGTTTTAAATTATCTACATTAAGGATCCATCAATCTGTCTTCTCTTTTAAATAATGAGTTGAGCGTGTTGTATCTTAATTTCAAAGAATAAGTAAACAAGATTACACACCATTAATGTTTGATAGTCAGCCCCATTTGTCAGTGATTCAGGCTTCAATTAAAGTGAATGAGAGATGGAGCGTATTTTTGCAGAGATCGGTGCTAGTGTCACCAAACTCCAAACCAACTAGTGTGAACAAACACCTCCCACACTTGACCACCTGTGTGCGAATCCATCAAATGCAATTAACTTCCGCTTCCACTGTTGTTGCTTTACAGGCTCACATTGATACAGATTAAAGCAAAAGACATATGATCTGATTAGAGTGTTATTAATACGCGCAAAGGGTAGGATTTCCTAAAAAACAACGTATAAACTCATATAAAAAATGATCCCTCTCAGTCATCAAGTATGACCCACTAGAAGTGCGTGTCTGCATTTTCTTACTTTTTTTGTGTTCGGGACATTTGTGGGTGTCAACCTCTATGAAAACGTAGCGACCAGGTGCCAGAAAGAAAGCATCCAAGAGGAAGCTATGAAAATGGCGGACACGGCGCCAAAAAAACGTAAATATAGCGGGGCAAAATGCCAAAAGGACAAAGCTTGTTCCAAAACAAGAGTGAATCTGGGGTGGTCTTTCACCAGCTGGCGAGCACCGTAACCCTAACCGTGAACAGGGGGCGTGTTGTTGAGCCGGGGAGGAGGAGCCAACTTTGAATGTTGTGTTTACAAACCGACAAATCCGACTCATTGTGCCTTTATCCGAGCTCTGGGGCCCCATGACCCCATAGGCCCAAACGTCTCAGGTTCACTGCACATCAGTTGGTTTTGGTAATTTAATCAAAGTAAATAAGCACAACTTAAGTAAGGTCTTACTTTATTAGCTCACATTGTGGTCCTGTCATTTATAGTAGCCCTGTGTCGAAATCTGTTTTTAGACCGTTATCATTTTCATTTATATTGTGCTCCCATGATGAATATTCCTAAAGTTGTGCTAGGCCAAATTTAGAGTAAATCAGGCACTAAATGTAAGAGTGGTTGCATTGCAAAAAGCATTTTTTTTTTAATCAAACTCCTTTTCTTTAATTTTCAATTACATTCAATAAACATTGATAAGTTCCCAGATTTTCTATTTGTTTTTTAAATAAACATTATGAAAAAACACACACACATATTGTGTTGTCCAAAACTCTGTAACTGTGAAAACTCTCTCGCAAAGGATCCGCAACCAACAATAATCAGCTCCTTTTAAAATCTTTTTTTTTACAACATTTTGAGCCAAATGTTTTTTTTTTCATCAGGCACAAAGGGAATCAGAGACAACTCAGGGATGTGTCATTAAGGAAATAGAGTTAGTTCCACCCACATGTGGTTACAACCAAAAGGACAAGGTCTCACCTCCTGTGTATATACACAGTACATCCTCATCAGTGTGTTCACGTTACATACAGTAACTTAGATGGCAGTTGGCATGAGCTTGGAGAAGCAGACATGAGTAGCCCACCGGCACGGAAGCTAAGCAATGTACTGCTGTGTGGACGCCAAATTAGTTCAGATCCGAAAGTCACATAATAACACAAACAAACTAACCGATAGACCAGCAACTCCCGTGTTCGGCAAAATAAAATGACTGTTTTTGTGAATGGAGTCTCGTCTGGTGGCTTTGAAGACAGCGATACCAGTTCCCCGTCGGAAAGGGCCGTCTGACGGCGAGGTAAAGTGGTGAAAATATTCTAAATATAGTGCACACTTAAACTGATATTGATTTTTTAGGTGGTGACTGATACCTCACCGTCAGACAGCCCTTTCCGACGGGGAAATTAAGCAGTTATATCACTCACTTCAAAGCCACCAGACTACAATCACAAAAACAGTAATTTGATGTCACAGACCTGTATACGTGCATACAACCCCACTTTAAAAATGTAACATACCCTTTCAGTTATTTCCAATCTGAGCACAGCTAACCTTGACTCAGCTGGTGCTGGCGTTCACGTTATTCTTATCATTATTGATTAGCTTCGATTAGCTTACTTTGGTAACTTACATCACCGTTTTTTGCAACGGCTGAGTGGGCGTTTCCGTTTGAAAAAAAAAAAGAACAGAACGCAGATGAACCTGCCTTTTAAAAAACTTCAGAAAGTAAGTGTGTGTGTGTGTGTGTGCGTGTGTGTGTGTGTGTGTGTGCGTGTGTGTGTGTGTGTGTGTGTGTGTGTGTGTGTGTGTGTGTGTGTGTGTTTGCGTGTGTGTGTTTGCGTGTGTGCTGCAGCTGCTCAGGACTCTCCTCCCTGAGCTGTAATCAGCGGCTTAATGAGTCTCAGCGGCTTTCATGTTCAACACTGTCAGCCAGAGTGTGTGTAACGTTTGGTGCTCCGTCTAAAGAGCACACAGATAATTACAGAAACACACATATACACACACAAGCATGTTCAATCTCCAAACACACATTTTACACACTGGGCTTTACTTTAGTTTTATGATAGCACTAATAAATACTCGGCGCCAAGTTGCACCCAAGAGGAGAGAAGATAAACAAAGAGGGAAATAAAAAAGTTTTAAAAAAGCACGAGGCTGGGAGATGAAGAGGAAGAGCAGCTTCCTTGAGAATGTGTGTGGGCGTTCGCGTTAAGAGAAACAATTCCTCACGGGAGAAGAGGAATTATTTCTCTCAGGAATAAGCGGGGGAAAGACAGATCACTCACCTATAACGCTGCGGCGCTGGCGAGAGAAAAGCTTTGAAAACTCGGTGATGAGAAGCATCATTAGAGAGAAAAGAAACGAAAGATGGAGGGAGAAAGAAAGAGGGAGACACCTTGATGTGTGTCTCCGTGTTTGTTTTTGGTGGGACACTGGGAGCCGTTTTGTCCCTCAGGATGTTCAGGCTTCAACAGCTGCTGTGGCCTGGAGCATAAAGGCATGCACCGGCTTATCCCCCGCCAATCACTAACAGACCCTCGACCCCAAACTCTTCTCCTCTTTCTACCTCTAATCTATACATCAACACTGCCTGCTTCTTTCTTCAGAAACGTGAAGTGAACAGAAGAAATTCTTCTCTGTGCTGCTTCAAGAATCATCATCTAATGTGATAATGCGGCACTGGACTGTCTAATTCCCAGTGAATAGTGTAGTGAAAAGTCACTCACGTCTCGGGCTCTATATTTAGCCCAAGGAATTATGGGAGGAATTAATATACACAGACATGACTTAGTCTTCATTATTTTGGGGAGGGAGAGGGAGGTGCACTTATTACAGAGAGACAGAGAGAGAGAGAGTATGGAAACTGTCCTGGTTTCTCGCCTCCATTATGTCCCGTTTTTCCCACAATTCACCGGGGTACTGCGTAGTCATGGGACTGAGGCAAAGATATTTTGTAACAGAAATAAAGGATTAGCTAAAATAACAATCACATATCATCCTCCAAGACTCACATACCAGATTCCCTCCAAAATCAACCAGGAATTAGTATTTACTCAAGTAAGTAAAGATTTGATGTACTGGCAGGGGACTTGCAGCCCAATCATACAGCAGTTCGTGAAATAATCACAAAATGTAATGTATTGATTTATATACATAGACACAAATTTATTTATTTTTTTGTGATGGTCTGCTAAATCAATATGAATGTAATCCACCTAATTGTGACTGCAATCTTTTCCTAAGCCTAACTCAGTAGTTTGTTACCTAAGCCTAACCAAGTCAATCTTTTCCTAAGCCTATCTAAGTAGTTTGTTGCCTAAGCCTAAACAAGTTGATATTTTCCTAAACCTAACTAAGTAGGTTGTTGCCTAAGCCTAACCAAGTCGATCTTTTCCTAAACCTAACTAAGTAGTTTGTTGCCTAAACATAACCAAGTTGATTTATTTATTTATTTTGAAAAGACCAGAGCAGAAATTGACACGTGCATGGACATTCATAGGAAAACACATGAAAAATACATTGTTGAAAGTCGTGCTGAGCATCACAAAAAAAAAAGGGAAATTCCTGTCAGCTATAGTACACAAATCAAATAGATTAAATTTCATGATTATTTCACAAAACTGACATAAAACTGTGTTGGAACTTGTGTAAGAGCCTGATAAACACAGTCAGTTTGGTAATGTTTGATGTTCTTGATCATTTTGATCAGTTAATAACGTACAGGTAACCTCATTGAAGTTCATACAATGGTTTTATGTATGTTTGATGATTGAATTATTAGACAATTATCCCCAAATTAGGACTCTATTTAGGATTATGCTAAACTAAATACTGTGATAATTATTTATTGACGTCCAGCGGCAAACCTGTCTCATAGTAGAAGTTTTTATACTAGTAATTTGCTGCAGCAAATATGTTTTCATAGAAATATAATGCCATGTGGATTCATGTTTTTTAATAACATGATGAGGAAACACTGCTAATTAACATGTCTGCCAAGTTGCAAAATGTTGATACTTAACGTATCTGTTAACGTTTCTTCAGTGGCAACACATTTCATTTTTTTTCCTACACTACGAGCTCGTTCTAAAGCATGAAAGCTAACTGTTTACACTTATCTTTACTCACAGCTCTGGGTTAAGCTTGGGGAAAGACCATGGTCATTGATTAAATAGTGGAAAAAGTAAATAGTGATTTGCAGCATACTTTCTGAACATTTAACCATTTAACATTGTGTTGCTTTAAAGGTGCTAAATTCCATGAGGGATTGCCTCCACACAGCTCTCAACATGGCAACGGCTGACCGTTAATGAGGCTCAATACTTTTCTAATAAATAGTGCCTGTGTCCTCTCCTCACAACACAAACACCAAATTTGATGTTGACAGTAGAAGGTTAACTGTTGTGGCTAGACCTGTTCCGTGACCAACATATAATGTTAGCAATGTCATATCAGCTACATCACCATCTTCCTCGTATCCCAGCTGTTGGGCGATCTAAAGTCACACATTGTCCTTTATTTGATCATGTTTAGAAGGGAGACTACAATCTGAGAAACTCTTGCGAGATGGTCAAGGTTAGGCATTGACCTCAAATAGTTAAGGTTAGGCATTGATCTTGAATAGTGAAAGTTAGGCATTGATCTTGAATAGTTAAGGTTAGGCATTGATCTTGGATAGTTAAGGTTAGGCATTGACCTCAAATAGTTAAAGTTAGGCATTGATCTTAAATAGTGAAAGTTAGGCATTGATCTTGAATAGTTAAGGTTAGGCATTGATCTTGGATAGTTAAGGTTAGGCATTGATCTTAAATAGTTAAGGTTAGGCATTGATCTTAAATAGTGAAAGTTAGGCATTTATCTTGAATAGTTAAGGTTAGGCATTGATCTTGAATAGTTAAGGTTAGGTATTGATCTTGAATAGTTAAGGTTAGGCATTGATCTTAAATAGTTAAGGTTAGGCATTGATCTTAAATAGTTAAGGTTAGGCATTGATCTTAAATAGTGAAAGTTAGGCATTGATCTTGAATAGTTAAGGTTAGGCATTGATCTTGAATAGTTAAGGTTAGGCATTGATCTTGGATAGTTAAGGTTAGGCATTGATCTTGAATAGTTAAGGTTAGGCATTGATCTTGGATAGTTAAGGTTAGGCATTGATCTTGGATAGTTAAGGTTAGGCATTGATCTTGAATAGTTAAGGTTAGGCATTGATCTTGAATAGTTAAGGTTAGGCATTGATCTTGAATAGTGAAAGTTAGGCATTGATCTTGAATAGTGAAAGTTAGGCATTGATCTTGAATGGTTAAGGTTAGGCATTGATCTTGAATGGTTAAGGTTAGGCATTGATCTTAAATAGTTAAGGTTAGGCATTGATCTTAAATAGTGAAAGTTAGGCATTGATCTTAAATAGTTAAGGTTAGGCATTGATCTTGAATGGTTAAGGTTAGGCATTGATCTTAAATAGTTAAGGTTAGGCATTGATCTTAAATAGTGAAAGTTAGGCATTGATCTTGAATAGTTAAGGTATCAACAGAACTTTAAAGAAACCTTAATTACATTTTTCCCTTCTTTGTGAGTATGTTGGATTAAATTGAATGTAACAATTCAGAACTAAAACCTTTATCAGCAGGCTGAGAGGCCTTGGAAATTGGAATATGACAAAACAGCCACTTCAGTATTTCCATTTTGGTAGACTTTCTGCTTTTACTCCAACTAGAGACAGAAAGTGTTCACACTATTTTGAGCACATTTTACTGCTAATACTTAATTAGTTTTACCTGCATTTGATATTAACATTTAATATGTGATCGGTGGAACATTCAATCATTTATTTTACTGTTTAGTGTGCTCTGACAAAAGACTGTATATCTCCTGGCAGGTGGCAGGCTGACAAAGGTGATTAAGCTCAGACATCTACAGTAGTGAATATTGGACTTATACTCATCAGGTGGACACAAACACCCCAGTGGGATAATAATGTTGCCCTGTGTCTGCTGGGTGTGGAAGAAGGCAACTTGCTTACATGTTAGCATGTCAATAAATAATGTGGTGTCTGTGTATCTTTTGTTTGACAGTTTTCTGCCCAAGGCCAAATATTGATTCATGCAGATTTAAGTAAACATTTGAATGTAAGACTTTCACTCAGTGTGGTATTTGTGCTTTTAGAAGTATCTGCATACATCTTCCATCGCTGCAGCTAACTGATGCATGGTGGCAAAAACAAGTGCAAGTAAAGACTCTTGGACAGAGGAGCATATATCACATGCAGAGCAGGTATGACACAGAAAAGGAGCAGAAGCAGGGCGTGTGTGACAGAGCTGTGCAGCTGAAGAAGCTTCAGGCGGAGTCCCGTGACTGCTCTGGTTCCCAACATGACCCAGTGAGCAGTGAGACAGCGTCGTCTCCTGCATGGCTGCACCACGCTGCTAACCACCAGCACCAACCGACCGGATGATCTCTTTAGAGCCGACTGCCTGCTGACCATCCAGACTGTCAAAGTCAAGGATCAAGCGTAGCAGGGACTTTCTAATGGAAACTGGATTTCAATGTAAATATATGCAAAAAAAAAAAATTTAATTTTGTTTGATTTTGGGACACGTTCAACATTTAGACACCGGATTAACAATGTATGCCCTTTTCCTACTGCACTCTTCCGCTAAACCATGGTTACGATAATGTCCATTTCCACTTTGCAACCGTGCTGACCAGCAATATTGTTGCTCTGAGTGTGGGCAAAACTGTGAGCTCCCATCAACATGTCTGGTCAGGCAGGCGACAAGAGAGAAAGCACCTTTTTTAAGGTTAGGTCTTTATTGGAAACTGAAGCTCCTCAGTAACAAACACGTTACTGGGTTAGAGTTTCTGTTCATCTAACAGTCATAAGGATTTATTGTTTTATAAAACTGGTGCAAATGCGCATGGTGACTATTGGCAGTAGCGCAATCCTGGCAAAGTAAAAAAGAGAGGACAAATGCATAATTAGATCAATGAATCTGTGAACTATAATAACGGCCATTAGATTGTTTTTATTGCAAAACATTAGGACTTATGAAATCAGGGAAACCACAGGTGTAATTATCAACATTAATAATGGCTCTGTTCCATTGAAGTGTCCCAGTAGTCCGGTCGCATCCTTCCTAGGCTACACTGAACACCTTGTAATAATTGATTAATTTACTTATTTATTTTTTACATTATTATAATTATAATTATTATTATTATTATTATTATTATTATTATTATTATTATTGTTTTGGGGGGTTCTATTATTGCTATTTACTTTTATCTTTTCTTTATTATTATTATTATTATTACTATTTATGTTGTCATTGAACATACTTATCAACATTATTACAATCACCATTTATTTATATACTTGTTTATTTATTTATTTCTCTCTCCATCTCCTATTTTCCCTCCTTCCCCTTGGACATACCTGCACATGCCTCTGGTCACACTCATTCACATATGAATATATGACACACAACACACTTTCATACACACACATAAACACAAACACGTACAATACTCCCACTAACAAAAACAACACAAAATCTCTACCATATCCATATCATAACAACTGTTTCATACGTTTTACGTTAATGTCTGTATATATCGTGTTTCACCTTTTTCTGTGTAATTTGTCACCTGTTTGTATTATGTCACACTGAGAAAATAAGAACACCTTTTTTTTTTTTTTTTAAGTGTCCCATTAAGCCATGCCTGGATGCACAGTACCAGTGCCCTGGAACTGGTACAATTTAAATGGAATGCAGCCATTATTAATGTTATAAAATGACACCTGTGCTTTTCCTGCTATGACAGAAATGAGCACACACGGTGATTAAATGAACCGGAGGGGAGATGCTGCGGATACTTTGCACCGCGACCCCCTACGACACAAGGAGAAAAAAACTACTTAGTTAGGTTTAGGTAAAGATCGCGGTTTGGGTTAAAATAACTCCGGAAGTGCTGTAACTTAAGTACGGAAGTTACGTGACGAATAAATCTACTTTGGCTTATGGTTTCATGCAGGACATGAACACCAGTCTCCTGGGCGGGGTTTTTGTGACCCACCCATCCATCCCGACCTCCACCCTACGCGGCATTCACAGCATTTTGTACTTCCCGGTTCGCTGATATATGGGCTGGTATATATAATGTGCAGCCTTTCGCATCAGCATCCATAACTGGATCTCCTTGATGTGACTAAATGACACTCATGCGTGATACTGGGTGTGTTACAAGGCTGCCGTGCTGAGACTGGGCCCGACGCCTAAATGTCCTCTCCTCCCTCACTTTCTCCCTCCTCTGCTGCTCAGGCCAGCCAACACAACAAGGCTAATTGGGCCATTTAAAATGTCAGCGTCACAGAGATCTCAGATAGCTCTTCCCTTAAACTTGTGCACTAACGCTGCAAATGTTTTTGTACCCAAGATTTTTAGCAGCAACATCTTACATAATGACGTATTTTGGACATGTTTATCTACTAAAAGTCAAGCAAATCTAAACAGGATTCTCCGGTTTGCCTCGTGTGCTGAGCCAGACGTGAACGGCAAACACAGTGTTGTCTTTGTTTTGTGTTTTTCATAAACCTGCTCAGATATTTAAACAGCTCTCACAGATGCTCAGATCTCATCGCCCGTTCTTTTTACAAAACCCATAGCACCTGTTTGGCCTCGAATCTGGATTCGAGGGCGGATGTGCCACTCATTCATCACTCTTTATGAATGAAGCTGCAGCTGAGCATTCAGAGACGTAAACAAATAGCTCAACATGATGCCTTGTTTTTATCAATCAATCTGCAGCAGAGATGTACCGAAGAACATGCAGGAAGAAGTAGACACAAACACTATATTTGGCCAGACATGAACATTAAACATTAAGTAGTGAGAGGCTCTGAGAGGAAGCTCACCTCTGTCAAACAGAGCAGATAACTGAGCTGTGATTGGAAGGCTTTAACCCTCCACACCGTCCAAACAGGAGCATCAGAGAAGAGAAAGCAGCAATTGGGATTCAGTGACAGTAGGATGCATTACAAGGTCACTCACAGCTTTCACCCAAAGGCCTGGATTGCATACATCTCGAGGAATACAGGAGTCCAAATACTACATCCCTTTAATATAAAAAAGGGACATTATTGTTGGGTGATTGAATTCCTGCAAAAGCCAATATGTTACAGGCCTGCAGTGCTGTTATAATGCATGCATTCTTGTATGATAGCATATACACAGGAAACTGGTATAGCTCCATCAAAGCACAATGTATCACTCTAGCATTATGTGTGTCCTTGCTTTACACTTCATTATTATTCAGTAACCGCCCAAACAGACTTCAGAGCCTCCTCATGCATATGGACTACACACATATTTGTCAATATGTTGTGGAGAGCTTGTTGTGGATATCAACGTGCTGTTTTCCCCATACATACAATGCATTTCTGTAATCTCATATTTGATGTTATCCGTTTTTGCAGTAATTGTGCAAAACGGCGCGCTGTGAGCCGACACATGCCGCAAGATCGCCGGCATGCGTATTATACCAAAACACCCTTCACGTCCACACACACGAACGTGATCTTCAATTCGAGATAATGCAATTCTAATTCATGCATTTTTGCCAAATCTTACCATTGTGTCGATATTATTCTCCAAAATGCAGCTCCGTGGATCCTCCGCGGCTGATGAGGAGAGGCTGTCCTCGCAGGGGACAAATCAGCCCTCACAGGACAAGAAGGTACAAGAGAGTCTCCAGTGGCCCCAGGCAACACTATACCTCCACCCGACAGGCAGCTTGCACTGAAATGCGTTTGAGAGTTTGTTTTTTTTGCAGGAAAATTCATTCAGATTTCCTCCCAGTGTCCCGATAAAGGGTTGAATGATCACTGGAGATGTTGCGAGCAATTGTGCAGCCCTGCGGATGGCTGCTCGCTTCGCCTCCACAGAAGAATGCACCGCGCATTTCAACTAACTCTCTCTCTCTCCCCCCCCCCTCTCTCTCTCTCTCTCTCTCTCTCTACTCTCCTCTCTCTCTCTCTCTCTCTACTCTCCTCTCTCTCTCTCTCTCTCTACTCTCCTCTCTCTCTCTCTCTCTCTCTCTCTCTCTCTCTCTCTCTCTCTCTACTCTCCTCTCTCTCTCTCTCTCTCTCTCTCTCTCTACTCTCCTCTCTCTCTCTCTCTCTCTACTCTCCTCTCTCTCTCTCTCTCTCTCTCTACTCTCCTCTCTCTCTCTACTCTCCTCTCTCTCTCTCTCTCTCTCTCTCTCTCTCTACTCTCCTCTCTCTCTCTCTCTCTCTACTCTCCTCTCTCTCTCTCTCTCTCTACTCTCCTCTCTCTCTCTACTCTCCTCTCTCTCTCTCTCTCTCTCTCTCTACTCTCCTCTCTCTCTCTACTCTCCTCTCTCTCTCTCTCTCTCTACTCTCCTCTATCTCTCTCTCTCTCTCTCTCTCCCCCCCTCTCTCTCTCTCTACTCTCCTCTCTCTCTCCCTCTCTCTCTACTCTCCTCTCTCTCTCTACTCTCCTCTCTCTCTCTCTCTCTCTCTCTCTCTCTTTCTCTCTCCTCTCCTCTCTCTCTCTCTCCTCTCTCTCTCTACTCTCCTCTCTCTCTCTCTCCCTCTCTCTCTACTCTCCTCTCTCTCTCTCTCTCTCTCTCTCTCTCTTTCTCTCTCCTCTCCTCTCTCTCTCTCTCCTCTCTCTCTCTACTCTCCTCTCTCTCTCTCTCTCTCTCTCTCTCCTCACCTCTCTCTCTCTCACCTATCTCTCTCTCTCGCTCCTCTCTCTCTCTCTCTTTCTCTCTCCCCTCCTCTCTCTCTCCTCTCCTCTCTCTCTCCCCCCTCTCTCTCTCTCTCTCTCTCTCTCTCTCTTTCTCTCTCCTCTCCTCTCTCTCTCCTCTCCTCTCTCTCCTCACCTCTCTCCTCTCTCTCCTCACCTCTCTCCTCTCTCTCTCTCTCTCTCCTCTCTCTCTCTCTTCTCTCCCAGTCTCTCTCTCTCTCTCTCTCTCTCTCTCTCTCCTCTCCTCTCCTCTCCTCTCTCTCTCTCTCCTCTCTCTCTTTCTCTCTCTCCCTTTTCTCTTCTCTTCTCCTCTCTCTCTCTCTGTCTCTCTCTCTCCTCTCCTCTCTCGCTTCTCTCCTCTCCTCTCTCTCTCTCTTTCTCTCCCCTCCTCTCCTCTCCTCTCCCTCTCTCTCTCTCTCTCTCTCTCTCTCTCTCTCTCTCTCTCTCTGGTCACACACAAACACACAAATCCAATTTTGCATGATAGATGTGAGACATACACGGGTTAGCCTAAATAATCCAGTCACACTGGATTCAGCTCAGAAAATGATATGGGGGGGGGGGGGGGGGGGGTCTGAGGACCAATTTGAGTTTCAGCAGACATTCAGAGTGAGGACATTTTTTGGGGAAAGTGAGGACATTTTGACCGGTCCTCACTTTGAGACAGACTTTCAAAGACTGCAGTTTGAGGGTTCAGACTTGATTTTTCAGGTTCAGGTTACAATTAAGGTTTAGGTTAGGTTTAGGGTAAGGGTTGGGGTTAGGCATTTAGTTGTGATGGATAAGGTTGGGGTATAATGCATTTTGTCAATGGGCGTCCTCACAAAGATAGAAGTGCAAAGTTTTGTATGTGTGTGTGTGTGTTTGTAACGGGTCACCACACTCAACAAGGGATCAGGACCACGGACAGCAGCCATCATCATTTTATTCACTCGCAGAAATTACAAAAAAAAAATGAAAGTGTTATGCTTCGGTGTTTATGAGTAAAATCAGTATATTGGCATCTGTGAAGGATTTAGCAAAGCTGGAAGGAACCCTAAAATTACTTTGGAAATTCATCTTATTTACGCTTCTTGCTATCTTACTTGTATTAAGAAAAATGAATCACATAAAACACAAACCCTGATGCCTCCATCAGCGAAGCAGGAGGCTGATTAGAGTGATTAGAGCATGAACATGATGTTACCACCTATATGTGACATTTTGAACTAAATGTGTTGAAGGCTTCAGTATGCTAACTCGTTTGTACTGAGTATGGTCACTGGATTGTTATTATTATTACTAGGTGTCTGAAGACAAAAGTTTATATCGCTGTTTCAAACAGCCACGCTCAAAGTTGGGGTGAAAATCCTGCTGTCAGAGAGAGACAGTCTAACCTCAAAGGCGTTCATGGTGTTGTACTCAGTTGCACAAACAGAAGTACAGAAGTGTAAAGAATTAAAAAAAAAAGAGCTTAAGAGTTCAAACCCTACATACTTCAACACCTCTGCACAGTTGGTGACTGTTGGTTTTGGAAAGTTGTGAAAATTGTCGAATCCAGTAGATGGAGGGCGTGTGTTGACTGCGTGTTGTAAATTGTAGCACTGCAATTCACCAACACGTTCTCTTCCCAATTTGTCACATACTGACGCTTTGTCAGACCCCTTTGCGTCACTTTTCACCAAACGTGCTTCATGTTGTGAATTAAACAAAAACACTTGTTTAGGATTAGGCAACAAAACCACTTAGATTAGATTTAGGGAAAACAACATGGTTGGGCTTAAAATTACTACAATTGTAAAGTGAAAATACACGGGACACAAACAAACAGCTGATTGTAAAGTGAAAGGCAACGCAGGGGACACGATCAAAGCTTTGTGTTTGTTGTGCCCATCCACCTCCCCTCCCACCCCCTCTGTGTGTCTCTTTCGCTCCTTATAGTACATCACTACAGCACTTTCTCGGAAAGTTTACTGTTGCCGTGGATGGGTTTACATTGTAGTTAATGGAACGCCTGGTGCGTTTCATACCGGCGGTACCGAACGCCGACGGCCATGACAAAGCGTCGGTATTTGACTTCCTGGGAATGCGAGCGGGCTAGTAAAACCGAGGGCAACAACATGAATTCCTTTGAGGAGAGACCTTCTGAGAGTGTGCTCCATTTTTTGTGTCGCGACAATAAACGCTGCACAGTAAACACTTCTGTTGGAGAGGAATCAGGGAGGCAGTGGGAGGCAGCCAGGAGGAGGCTATCATGGCATGCCATTTCTGAACAGGCATTTTGCCTTTGGACATGGTCGAGCAACATGTTGTGCAAGTTAATTTAAAGCTAACTGCACCCTTTAGACAGCGCTCTCCTTCACCATCATCAAAACACCAAATGATGGAACATTGGAGGAATGGTGTTTATTCCTCCGGTAGAGAATCTATCGACAAATAGCACTGAAACACTTCTGAAAACTTAATGTTGCTTTTTACTGTAATTTGTCACATTTGTACAACCAATGTAAAATCCAGTCTTCAGAAATTTGGTTGTGTATGCTTTTGGGAATCTAATTTTTTTTCACTACTTACAGTTGTGATGATGAATGAATAGAGGAGGAGGAGGCGGAAGAGGCGGCCTTTAGAAGAGTGGCTCTAAAAATATATTCTCTATCTTACTCGCTTGCTCTCTGTGATTGATGTAAAACTCTGCTTATCTGCAGGAGAATGAATAACAAGCAGAGATGTCAATCCCTTGGGAAGAGAGGCTAAACACGCATCTAGCAGTTCCCTCCGGAAATAAAGAAATCGACAAAGTCTCACAGCAGTTCGTGAAATAGTCACGAAATTGAATCTATTTTATTTGTGTACATGGACACGAATTTCCCTTTTTTTCGTGACGCTCAGCACGACTTTCAACAACATATTTTCCGTGCCCTTTCCTATGAATGTCCAGCAACACGTGATGCATGTGTCTATTTACGCTCCAGTCTTTTCAAAATAAAACTACATAGTTAGGTTTAGGAATAGATCAACTTGGTTAGTCTTAGGCAACAAAACTTCTTAGTTAGGTTTAGGAAAAGATCGACTTGGTTAAGCTTAAGCAGTAAAACTACTTAGTTAGGTGTAGGAAAAGATCAACTTGGTTAGGCTTAGACAACAAAACTACTTAGTTTTGTTTAGGAAAAGATCGTGGTTTTGGTTATAAAATTTGTGTCTATATACACAAATCAATACATACAATTTTGTGACTATTTCACAAACTACTGTGCATCTGGGCTGAAAAAATACAATCAACTCAAGCAGCGGTCAACGAATGGTACAGGTTACAGATTAGTTGCTTCTTCGTCATTGTAAGCCTGCGTATTCTCAGTGCTCAATGTTCTTCTGTTAAGATGAAGGGTTAGCGGTGACAGAGTTGCAGCAGGGTTATAAAAGTAGGTGTCAAAGAAATGGCGGAGTGTGGTCTGTATTTGATGTGCAGCACACTTTTTTGCCACTTTGGCCCTATAGGAGAAATGTCACACAGCGCACCAGATTTGATTTGTTTTGTTGACTTCCAATTTTCTTAAGAAGATCCTCTCCAGCACCAAAAATAGATTTGATTTCTCTTTTCCATCGCACCCTCACGCTGAAAGTCGGTGTATTTCATTCTACTTGTATTCCCCATCCTGCCGTCATTCAGCCCTCCCACACAGTGTGTAGTGGTGACTCAGGCACCTCGAGTCTGCCTTCATCTTCCACCCCGAGCTGCAGAGAAAAGAACCAATCGTTCAGATCGTCTCATAAATAGCACACAAACACACACACCGCACACACATGTATGTACCAACACACACACACAAACGCAGGCCGGCCGCTCTGAAAGAATCGTGATCAGGATTTGAGTGGTTTGCTCGACGCAGTGACATCATCACTAATTGATCCTCTTTTGAATTCTGACAGGGGAATAATATGCTGCTGTATGGGGTTGCCATAGCAACTGGCCCATTTCAATGCAAGGGGATGTGGAGTGCTGCTGGAAGCTGGGGGGGTAATTGGGGATGTTGGGGTAGCAGTGGGGGGTTGGTGGTGGGGGATGTGTGTGAAGAAGAAAGGGGGTTGTGAGCCGCCTGAAAAGAAAGAAAGAGTTAAGAGAAAGAAATGCATTCAGAGCATTGAGAGGACAACACCTGTCAAGCACACGGAACTGACAAAAAAAACTCAAACACAATCCATCAAAACATGACAAGCAGAAGGGGGCGGAGCTCTGATTTGCACAAGAAAACATATCTATTTACCATTCATAATCCTTCTGACGGCGGGATTAAGAGAATCTGAGATATTGACAGTTGGATCAATCACAAGTCTTGCCTCAACGGCAAGCTATTGACCTGGTACCTCTGCACAGATCCATAGTTCACAGATATTTCTAAAGCCCAGCCGAAAGGAGAAATAACACCTTGAGTGCCTGATTGATTGACGTTCAGTGCTTGTGAGCTGCAGACCCATCCCTCTAAATCAGCAGCAACTATACCAACAGAAACTTAAATCAACAGCGTCTCCGTGTCCTGAAGCCTGTAACCCTGCCGTGAGACACACTGGCATATATACACACTACTGTATCATTAGGGAGGTATTTAGTAGCTTATCATATTAAAACACGGCTACCCAAAGGCTGAAAATGCAAAATAATTCAATGTCCTACAGCAATAAAATGCTACATTGCATGTGCTATTCATAGATCTCAACTCCACCTACACGCTTTGTATTCAGCTCAGTTCTTTATAGCTCTATTTCATTTATTTCCTTTAAGCTGGGCAGACACTGTATGTTTATATTAATCTTGTACTTTACGCTAACTCACGCTGCATGTTTTAATCGCCCTTTCTGCCCCACATTTGGCTGAAAAATGCAGGCAATATATAGTATACAATATGGCCTGTCTGTTTTGCAGCAAAGGTCAGTTGTATTCAAATCACAGCACATCTCAGTCAAGACAGTTAGCCACAACATGTAAAATACAACTACAGTGTTTAAACAAGACTAAAGGCCTTTACACACCAGGGGCGTGATGAATATGTCTAGGGCTTTTATTCTGAAAGGTCAGAACGTAAGGAGTAGATCTGGTCTGCGCTGCCTTTGTCAAGGTTGAAAAAAGTAATTCATTTTGCTCTGATTTGGACTACAGAGCCTCTGTGTATTCGTCCGTTCTGCACAACGTGATTGGCTGCTGCCAAAAATCAAGAAAAATCAACCTCGTTCCAGATAAAAATTACGACGCCTTTTCGCAGCATAATATTAATAATAATAATAATAATTTATGTTCTGTGTGGAAGTATTCATGATAAAAACAACAGTTGTTTGATGTGAGAATTAATTGCACGAAAAAAAAGGCCCCCGGTGTGTAAAGGTGTGTCTTAAGACTGTACAGCCATGCCAGCAGCTCTGTGTGTACATAACACATGCTTACAATGATAATGCTAATACGCTGAAGGTTTGGCAGGTACGTGTTTACCATGTTCGTCATCTTAGCATGCTAAGTAAAGACAAAGCGCAGCTAAGGCTGATGGTAATGTCATAAGTTTTGAAGGTATTTGATCATAAAGCAAAGTATCGGACAAAGTCAAATGTGACCAAAGGGGATCACCAAAGTCAATAGGATTCATCCTCTGGGTATCATGGATATCTGTCCTAAATTTCATGGCAATCCATTCGATAGTTTTCGAAACATTTCACTAAAAAACAAAAATATCAACCTCATGGTGGTGCTAGAGGAATAGTCAGTTAATCACCAAAATAATTGGGATTCCTCCTCTGGGGACCACAAATGTCTGTAAAAAAATTCCATGGAAACTCATCCAATAGTTTTTCTGATATTTCACAAAATTTGGACCAAAGTGGTGGACCGACCAATCGACTTTGCCGTACCTGGAGCCATCCTTAACAAGCACACTACTGAAAATTTAGATCACAGAACTGCTCAAACTGCAAGACAGCTGACCAAATCTATTTTCGTTCTACTGTAGAGATCCTTCCAATTGTCCAACAGCCATATCGTTGATCATTTAGGCTCATAAATTCCACTTCCATGCATCCCACATTGTTCATATCTGATCTGTAATGTCGTACGTTAACGGTGGATTGACAGAGGGAGGGGAGATACATGCTGGCAGACACGGCCACTCTGAATGCTCGGGAATGTAAATATAACGCATCTCTCCCTCTCCGCCAGCAGGTCCTCCTTATCATGCTGTAGCAAAAAACAGCGATGGAAATCACCATGGCAACAGAATTTCTACCTGAAAGCAAGGCTGTGGAGAAGCTGGAGGAGGACGGATGGCGAGTCAGAGGGAGAGAGAATTAAAAAGAGTCTGGGCCTCTCATAACACAGCAATGATTTATAGAGGTCTGGGAAGGAACATTTACAACACATCCCCTTCACACACTGAAAGAAAAGAATCTGAGGCATTAAAGGCCAGGCAGCCATTCATCAAGATGCATTCAGTGTCTTCGCCCTTTCTTTCTGTCTCTGTCTTCCACTCTTCCACACAATTTCTCTTTTTTTCCCTCGTTGTAAAAATGTATCAAATGTTTCTTCTTCTCGGTCGCCCTGCTGTTGATGTCAGTTTTATATGTGCTGCTGACAAACTGGTCCAAATGACAAAAGACATATTATACAATGGCTTTATTCAATCTGAATTTAATCCTTTCTTATCTGATAATGTGAATAAATTACCTCCCTTATTGACGACCTCTGGGAAGCATCATTCCAGAGCAGTGGTTCCCAGACTTTTTTCTGCCATGCCCCTCTTTGGAAACCACCCCCAAAAAAACATATATTCTCATATTATTTGAACTTTAATGCCTGCAAAGTTGAAATAGACAATGTTTTTAACCTAACCACACCCCTACTCCAATGCCTAACCTCAACCCTACCCTTACCCACTGTGCCTTACCCCAACCCCACCCAAATCCCAATGCCTTACTCCAACCACAGTTTTCCATCCCATGTATTGAGCCCTGACTTGTTTAAAAAGCTAAGGAGGGTTGAACCTAATCACAGCCTGGATGGGAGTGTGATAGACCATTGTTTTATTCCTCCCCAACTAAGGCATAACTGGTATCTTTTAAATATTTTATAATTAATTTGCACCACGAAATACATCCTTGGTACGTATAGTTAAATGACTGTTGCTTGTAAGAAAAGAACAAAAAGAAGACAAAACAGGCAACTGGGTGGCTAGTTAATTTATCAACCATTAACATTAGCATGGACGTTACTCTCTGTGTCTGCTAAATAAACAGTAGCTCGGGAGCCCGGTCTCACCAAATGGCGTATGAATGACACGGATATTTGCGAGCCATTTTGTCTGCAATAACAACACTTTTGTTGCTTCTGGCGTATCATGTGTACGCCATGCAGTCTGTCTGTACTGACTGCAATGCAAACGCATCCATGTGAATTTGCTGTTGATATATTTGGAAGTTACGTTACTGAAGTTTGTAACGTGTATCCCAAAATTGTTACGTTGTTTACATACAGTACATATTTTACTTAGTTTACGTAGTTATTTCAAGCCCAACAATGATGTTTTTCCCAAACCTAACTAGGTGGTTTTGTTGCCTAAACCTAACTGTGGTTGCTACGGTAGTTTTGTTACCTAAATATAACCGCGACTGTTTCACAGTAACGATGTGGCGTATAATTGAGGAATTATTATTACTGAGGAAAAGCTGTTTCACAACGTTAAGCCCATGGGAATGTGTTATCGTGACACATGGAATGTCCTTAAAATGTCGTGCTATGTTCCATGAGGTCGGGTTGAGCTTGGTTGAACAGGCAATCTTTATAAAATGTCACGACTGCCTCAACAACTTGTCCTGCATTAAAGCCTTTGATTCTTTAGCATGTGTCCATGTTACAACAGTAGTAATGTCCTTTAAGGTGTCCTGATACAATAAAACAATTGATTCATTGGAGAGAACTCCTATGGTCAGTTATGGTAATCTTTGATTTGGCCTTAGCAATTATTTTCCTATGTTATAAATTATTATAGTGCAATACATATTATTGCTTGCCAACACTTTGTCTGCCTAAACAACATCAATTGCCATTCTAACTTTACAGGGGCTAACAGTCCCGGAGTCAACTGATACTATGTCAGAGGACTTGGGCAATGAAATCCTTACTGCAAAGAAGATGGCTGACAAGAGAGCAATGAGTGATTGATGGATTGTTCACAAAATGGCCCTTCCGTCTGATTATCAGGCTATTTCTTAGTCGGGCCCTCATTGACAAATCGGTGATTCAAAGGGTGAATAGGTCAAGGCTGTCTTTAAAAAGATCCTGGCTCTGAACTGTCCTTATATCCTCTCACCACTCTGTGTTCTTGTTTTCTTTGTTGAGTGAGTGAATCATCCTCTTCAGCTACAGTGTCGTCCAGATCAATGGAGATCTCCGCATGGTTCCTCACAAACCTCCACGCTCTTCCTCCCCGCTCTGCCATTGCCATGGAGACTCTAGCGAGTGGCCTCGCTACGTGGCGGGATCTGTCAGAGACACGCAATGCTTCCTAGTGGTCCCACAGGCACACATGGGTAGATACACTGACAGTTCTTCAATTAAGGAAATGAAAGAAATAAATTCTTCTTTTCCCTGACTGTCCAGCTCTTTGCCTCCTCTCCTTTCAGCTGCTCATCCACGTCTTTACGGTTCAACCTTTATTTTCTTGGCTTTCTGAAAGGCGCCGTGTTACAGACAGCTTTAGATTTCCCCAGTGTCTGGTGGGTAACAGGTTTTGGACAAGTTCGGACAATGACAGTGAAGTCTAGAGGCAAATAGAGGACCAGGGTGACTGCACACAAAGAGTAAGACGACCACAATAACAAAAGAATGTGACGAGGCACTGGGGAAATAACACAAGCAAACCGCGTAATTCAAAGGTCCAGGAGTAATAATTAATGCTCTGTTGTGAAGGTGTACTTTTGCGACTATTGTAGCCTCTTGAAATTCAATTATAAAGGGTAAAAACTGTGAAAAGAATGGAGGCAATTAATATTGAGGTGAAGTGAATCCAACAGATTTCAGCAGATTGTCCCAAAAGACAAATCAGTAAACACAACGCAAGAGTATGCAAGGTCAAAACGAGTCTCATAGTCCCTGCACTCATGCACCACAACCAACACATTCAGGAATTATGATTAGATCTCAAATTCTTAACTTTGGCTCTCATCTAAATCAAACGTATTTGATTTAGTTTTACCTATCTTGCAGGAAAGGATAGATATGTACTCCTCGTCTGAAATATCCTCGCTGGGACTACGGACAAACATGTTATGGCCAAAAGTATGTGGACACAGCAGTCCACACACTTTTGTGTACTTTTGGTCTGGGGCTGTTTTCCTGGTTTGGTCCTACCCTGTCTCCAAAAAAATTAGGTTCCCATACAATTAAATTGCATTCTCAATTATGTTTGGAGGGAAACGTATTTTGTCGCGGATTATGTTTGTCTTCGATGCATCACAATTCTGTTTGTAATGATGTGACGTAGTACAACAAGCAGGTAACGTAGTATACCGAGCGACTGTTATTGAAAGTTACGTGGTATAATAACAGGTATAAAAAGCAAGAAAGTCCATAAGGGGCGGGTGGGAGTGGTGGTGTATGGGTCAAACAAACATAGGACTATCCCCCAGGAGACCGCTGTTCGTGTCCCTTGTGAAACTTAAAATGTTGCGTTCACTTATTTCTGTTGCCTAAACCTAATGAAGTAGTTTTGTTGCATTTTTGTTTTGTTTCGTTTTAATATCGTAGTAATTTTTAAGCCAAACCATGATGTTTTTTTTCTACTAAACCTAATCAATTAGTTTTGTTGCCTAAACCTAACGAAGTAGTTTTGTTGCATTTTTTGTTTTGTTTCGTTTCAATTTACAATGTTAACCACGAGTTTAAAACTGTTCAAAACTGCGACCGTATTCCAGAAGAAAATATGTTTCTTTCGAAACGCAATTGAGAATGCAGTTTACTTGTATGGGAATTTTGTAGGAGACAGGGTTATTTGGTCAGTTTCAGTGCACAAAGCCAGCTCCATAAAAAAATGGTTTCCCCAGTTTGGTTTGGAAGAACTTGACTGGTCTGCACTGAGCCCTGATCTCAACCCCATCCAACACCTTTGGGATGAACTGGAATACCAACTGTGAGCCAGACTTTATTAACACCCAACATCAATGTTGGACTTCACTAATGCTCTTGTGTCTGAATTTGAGCAAATCCCTGCAGCAGGTTCTACAATCTGGTGGAAAGACTGAAACCAGAAGAGTGTAGGCTGTTAGCAGCAGGTCAATGTCTGTGTTTTGGATGCAGTGTTCAACAGTTGCATGTGTCCACATACTTTTGGCCACATAGTATACCACGACTACAAAAACTTTGATTGGTTAGCTTTGTTGCTTGTGTTTTCTCCAAATATGCTGGAATAGATTGTTGATATTACAGGCCACATTAATCAGTTTGACAAAATGCTGATTTTCTCCCTTTTAGTAACACCAGACACATTTCTATATTGTCATCAAGCAAAGAAATTTCCATGAAAGCTTTCTTCTCGCAGCAATCATCCATCTTTATCTGGTAAATATAAACTTTTTGTGATTACTTTGGGTAAATAATGACACAGTGATGGTCTCTATTTTTTCCACAAGGCAAGACAAGTTTATTAATATTGCACGTTTCATACACATTCAGGCAATTTAAAGTGTGTTACATAATGCATTAAAAACATTAAACAGGAAACGCAGCATAAACCATTGAAGCACATTTGATAGAAACCATGTTGAGTGTTTGCTTGAGGTTTAGTCCAAAGCAGCAGAGAATATAGCAGTTCTTAACCTGGGTTTAAAGGATGTCAATGTTGAAACATCTCAACAACTATTGGATGGTTTGCCATGCAAATCTCAACCCAATTTCATGGGAAGGCATGTAATAGCATGACATTTTAAGAACATTACGCGTGTCATGAGAACGCATTTTAGCCTTTTTGAGTGCCATTTTCACACCACGCAACAAAACTACGGTAACTGTTAATGGTGTACTAATGTAATCAGAATGTAATTGTTAACGTCTCTTTTCAGCTATGATACAATATATAATTTAAAAAGTAATTATTTCTTATTACACAAACTAATTATAAAATAACAAAAATGATACCATCACTAATAATTAGTAAATATTATTGATTATCATGTCATTGTTTGTTAACAGTAAAATAATTATTAACTAAGTTTAATTACTATCAATTTACCATTTATAAATGATGGTTATTATAAAGTGTTCTCGACAACTATTGGATGGATTGTTACAAAATTTGAAACAGACATTCATGTTCCCCACAGGAGGAACCATAATAACGTGATTCCTTCACTTTTCCTCTAGCACCATTACCAGGTCAACATTGAACTTTACCCAATAGTTTGGTTTATGACCAAAGACGTATTAAATGAATGACATTCCCATCTCTTTTTCTGATAATAACGAATCAATCAGCAAAACTTCTCGTTAGCAGTCCCGTGGTAACACTGACACTGTATGTCACTTCATTATAAGCGTGCTGTGCCTCTTTTGCCCCTGCCTTTGTGAGCAATTATCTCTTGTAAGATCGCCTCGTCGGGCTACTGCGATGGAGACACACCAAGCCCCAACATGACAGCGTAGTGTGTGTTAGCGCACAAATGTGTTGTGACAGCTAGTTACTCAGAGCTCTGTGACCCGGACATCCAGCAGACAGAAGAGACCATCTATACCCAGAGTTAAATGGTGCATCTACAGCATGAACATTCCCCAAACATGCTGCTGCTGCAATGTGATCCGACCCAACAGAGAAAACTACTTCTTAACTGGAGAGAGAGAGCCATAAATGGAGAGAAAAAAGGCGAGAAAAAAACTTTGACAGACATCTTCAGAGACAAGCAGAGCGCAGAGTTAAACATTAGCAGTCCAAACAATACGAGGAACAACGCTCTCTTGATAAATAAAACATTCAGCAGTTCCATTAAAGCTGATCTACAGAGGGCTCGACGGGCCAGGGTGAGAAACGACGAGTGCACTGCAGCAGAGTTCATTTCTCAGAGTCTACATGCAGTGTGTGTGTATGTGTTTGCCTGCTCTTTCTTCCCACAATAGAGTAATTTGCTAATTCTCAGAGGATGGAGGTTATAAACTATTTATTTATTTTTTTACGACTGTCACGAAACCCCCCTATTAAGAGTTTGTTTTTTTCCTGTCAGTATGCAATTGCGTTGCATTGCATGAAAAATGCGTCAACTGTCACTCAATCAGGATCTGTGATGGCAGAATATCCGGACCTCAGTAGAAATAGACCAACAGAAATAACCAAAGCAAATGAGAAGCTGCAGAGATTATTCCAGCCCATCGAGCTGCGGTGGTAAATAAACCTCAGAGGATTCCTTAAAGCTCCGACCACAGTCTCTTCAAAACCAATTACTTTTAGTGATGTGAAATGTATTCTCCTTCAACTTTTCATAAGTTACACTAGTAACAACACACACACACACACACACACACACATACCATTCCCGCAAGTATTTCATCAGGGTTTTTTTTCCCATTTCTTGTTTTTGTTACTTCGACCATAATTAACGTAATTTCTTTGAGTTTTTTAGCCAGGCTGGTGGTACGGCTCTAGGGATGGCAATGTTGGTCTGCTCAACTTATCCTCATACAGCGTTCGTATGATATCTTACGAAAAGTTATTCCTCATTGTCTGTGCGTTTTCCTACGAATGTCTGGCAACTTGTGGCGCACGTGTCAATTTCCACTCCAGTCTTTTTAAAATAAGCTTCTGTTAGGCTTAGGCAATAAAACTACTTTCGTAGGTTTAGGAAAAGATCGTGGTTTGGGTTAAAATAACTCCGGAAGCGCCGTAACTTAAGTATGGAAGTTACGTGACAAATAAATCAACGCTGAATTCTGGTTTTATACTGTTCTGGGTACAAATACCGGTTTCCAGGGCGAAAGTCCGGTGTTTTTTGAACCAGCCTTCCGCCCCGACCTCTTCCCTATGTGGCGTTTGTCCAACCCGTTCTCATTCCCAGGGCGTCAAATACCGAGGTCTTGTCACGGCCGTAGGCGTTTCGGTACCGCCGCACAAGGCACCCTTGAGCGTCGGTATGAAACGCACCGGGAGTTCCATTAATTATAATTTAAACCCATCCACGGCAACAACAAACGCTCCGGGAAAGTGCACTGGGAGTGTGGTGAATCATTTTTGTAACAGTCAAATGCATTTTGGAAGGCAGCGACTAACGATTTCATAATGCTAATATGAGCATCAGATCAGAAAACAGCTTAATTTGTCATTTAGCTTGGAAGACTTGTAGGAAATCTCCCATGTGAAATAACCAGGGTGATCATTTAAAACCCCATCACCTACAATAAGATGCTGATTAAGAAGAGAGGTTTCCAGAGCCTTGAAGGTTCATGAACTCTGCAGTCCCAGCTGATTAGCTGTGGTATGGTTAGTGGTTAGGAGTTAATGGGTTGACTGGGATGCACTTAGCAGAAACCATATTCAACAAAAAAGCACAACCTCACAGAAAAGCGATGGGGGATGTTATGGAGCCGAGCATGTGTCACTGTGTTGAAACGTGCCTTTACATTAAGACTTCTGCATGGTGAGGTGCTCGAGGCTGCCACACACACACACACACACATACACAGCTCCTACCTACCACAATGAAATTACTGCCTTTATCAGAGTGTAATCATTGTTATTGTGCTGTCTGCCGTTGCACTACCACACAGTCTCTTGCATGGAATGGATTTAGACCTTTACACTGGTGTGGATAAAAAGCATTGTTTAATATCTTGCTAGCTGCCCTCCAGCTTCTCATTCTGAGATAAAGTCTACATTCCTTGCTGTCGTTTAATCTACAAATCAGACCTGAAAAACAAAGATCTCCAACCGCGTCTGTGCTGCTTCACACCGTTCCTTTCACCATTTGCCCTGCCACTGCTAAAGGTTATTGTCTTCACTCTAGAGGCGGAACACTGAAGGATGAGTTCTTTTTGCGAGGCAAAGCTTCTTTGGGGAGGGACGTGGGCTGCAGTTTATTTGAAATGTAGATTCTGCGCTGTCTGTAGCGCTTTCATCCTGTCCATGAAAAATGCATGCTGTGATCTCATTATCCTGCTCTCCTCGTGGAGCGCTACATAAAATCAATCCGGGGCAGAGGGAGGGTGAGAACACTACAGATTCTTCTTCTCTCTTCACAATGGGTGAGAAGAGGCCCTACAAGTGGGAGGAGAAGTGTAAAGGAGTGTGTGTGTTTGTGTGTGTGTGTGTGAAGCACTACTCTGGTGGTTTGGCTTGATTTAACGCATTAACTGCATGATTTCCTACCTTTCAGGCTGCTGCTCGTTTCCATTCAGCACGCTGAAAATACACAACAGTCAGTGGTGGAAGACGTACTCAGATCATTTACTTCATTGAAAGTAGCAGTACCACTGTGTAGAAATACTCTGTGACAAGTATTCTTCATTCAAAATGGTACTTTAAGCTACTACCAGAAACGTTCATTTTGTGTTGATTTTGGCGGTCCCTGTGGACAAAAGCGGTAGTGTTTCCGAGCACCAGAGTCCCTTTAGAAAACCTCTCATTTTACTGCAGCAGGGTCTGACAGTCTGCCTATGTCGCAGTCCTGGTTCTGGTTCTCCCGTGCCTCACATCCCTCCAGCGGGTCCAGCAATTCGGCCGGGGCCTCCAGCAGCGTGGTGTCGGTGTTGGCTCCCAGCGGGGACCAGCAGAGCAGCAAGGTGAAGCTCTGCTCCTGGCCAGAGGAGGAGCAGCAACTGTCGGGCAAGGAGCTCTCCTCCTCCCGCAGGAGCTCTGACTGTAGGTCGAAGGCGGCAGCGAAGCCGGATCTGGGTCTGTCCGTCGCGGGCTGGTCACTGCCGGAGGCCCCGCTGGAGTCTGAGCTGAAGGAGTTTCTGGTGAACCCCCATGATTTCATCTGATTTCACACAGAATCCAACCTGGTGGCACTGATGACAAGCATTAAGAATAACTATATAGAAATAGCCAATCCTGTCACTGGTGGTCTTGTTTACTTATTTAGGTCACATAGAGGCATCAGAATTAAACTGAGACTGTTTCATAGCCAGTTAAACATTCCTCACAGTAACTTTAAGTAAAAGTACAAAAAAAAGTACCAAAAGTGGAATAACACATTATGACGAATGGTCCATAGCAAAACCGGTAGAGGCCTGAAGAGCAAAGGTGAAGATGTTGTGCAATGACAATCCCAAAGGGAGGGGGGGGGGATGGATTGTTTAATTTGTTGTTTTGTACTGTAGGACAATTTCCATCCAGCGTTTTAACCATAAAAGTCTTCCCTTAACTGCGTACATTGGTTATAACCAGAAGACGACTACTAGAGGGAACAACTGCACCACTAGCCTCATACTGTAGGAGGATGATGGTCAAACCTCTCCCATATAAAAGTCACACGCTTTGTTGACCCAATCATTCACCCCGATCTCCTACCATCCCCCAGACGGTTCATGACGCCGTAACAATGTCACGCTAGAGACTCAGGAAGTTGCTTGTATGGAAAAAAAACAACCAACGCGGATGTTTTACAGAATGCTTGAATGGACCACCAAAGACTTTTGAAAATGGATGTAAATTTGCAGTACAACACATGATTTTTCATATTGTGCTTAAATCAATGGAAACCATTAATAGTTAAAAAAACATGCAAAACTAACAAAACTGTCCCTTAAGTGTGTTGTTTGTGCACAAACTGTCAGAGTGTGTCTGAGTCTGTCAGTGTAGGAGGAACATAAAAATATAAATATAACTGCTTATCTTCTCTTCCCAGGGGAAAACTCACCTGTCATCTTTATTTCAGCATTTTTTTTATTTATTTTTGTATCCTCTACCGGATGCTCTCATTGCTAAATTGGCAGCAGGTGTGGAGAAATACATGTAGCTGCAGTTTAACCAATTACAGTAATGATGGGTGAGGGCTGTGTCTCATTTCCCACTGTAATGGGCTAAAGTGAACCCACCTTGCCAAGCACACTGCATACCAATGGCACACCTGTACAGATATATGTTTGTGTGTGTGTGTGTGTGTGTGTGTGTGGATGCTTTGTAGGGAATCCCAATTTATTCCAGTTATGGTTGCCATGGGAACCATTGGCCAAAGGCTAAAGTGAGCAATGCCCTTGGCCCCCTCAGAGATTAATGGCCCGTTCAGTCTACTACTGTTCGATTTATGTCCTCTCTTCACATCAATAGCACAGCTGTCTTTACCATCTTCACAGTTAGATTAATGTAGTCTTCAGCGCTCAGTATCAGCATCGACAATCTGCTTCCAGGAAATAGCCACAGCCCCGCCACCAGACACTCAAAGAAATGCAAAGTAGAAAGAAAATGGAAGCACAACATCCTTAAACAGCGTCACAAACTCACTGGAGTACTGTGGATATATTTTAGCTTGGTTTAAGCAGTGCAGGTGGCCTTATTTACCATGGCTGTATATGTGCTCACTGCAAACACATATACACTCGACTCCCACTGACCGGACTCGACTCTCATACAGACTTACTGCTTTCAAGGTTAAAGGTTCAAGACTCAATTTATTCATCTATAGAAAACATGGAAGCAGTTCTCCCATTCCAACCAACCTATGTTGATTACCAAAACATAGGAAAAAAATACCCATAAAGTACAACCATAGATTAAAACAAAATGAAATGATACTCTATAATAAAACTGTTATGAATTGTTAAAAAAGTACCATCCAAACAACAACATATAAGCAGAGTGCTTGTTAGCTTGTGGATACCACTGCTGCCTGTCAACTTTGGTTAGAGTTAGTTAGTTAGACTACTTTCACATCTTAGTGTTAAAGATATCTTGTGCACTTTTTGATCACTTCTAGCACTACGGAGCGATGTTTTGTTTGAGCGGGTCCCTGTTTTGCTTGTATTGTGCACATGCACAATGACACCCATGCACACATACACTGCCTCTGGTTTCACGCTATTACACTGATCAACAGTTGGTGGTGGTAATGCGCAAGGAAACACGCTAATGTTCCCAAAAAGGCAGTGAAGTAGAATCAGTACCCGTTAACCGACGCTTAGTCGGGACGCCTGGGCATCACTTGGGTTGGTGCCACACAACAACTTGGTTAAGTTTAGTAAAAGATTGTGGTTTGGGTTAAAATAAGTATGTTTGTTGCATAACTTGTGTTACGTAGCCTACGTTACAGACATGACGCACTTGCTTTAAGTGACTAATATTATAGTATACATTGGAATTACTTGAAAGCCCGGTGCGACACTAAAGGGAGTCTTGTGCATCGGTATTAGATGCTGAGGGCCGTGACCATAGGCTGTCTATAAGAATTGGACATAGTCACCGTGATGTAACCCATTGGTTTGTGGACTGCCGTTTTGAAGCTTCTAGTTTGGCATTTTGGCTGTCGCCTATTTGGTATTTTGCCTTTGCCATGTTGGTCTTTTGTAACCAGAAATGACACGAGAGGGTGGAGCTAAGTACAACCGTATGCTGAATAAGACATTTTTAGGCGACCAAAATGTAACAATTAACTTTCATGAACTGAAAACACACTGTGAAAGGGTTAAAGTTGTAAGACGAAACACGGACAACTCCAAGACCGGACAACGCCGTGGTAGTGACCTGTCAATCACAAGGTAGCCACGCCCTAAAGCATATCCTGCTTTATGGTTTATTTGACTCTAAATGGGATCATAATTTAATAAATGAACATCATGCTGTATTGAAGAAGACTTGAAACTAGCGATTGAGACCATAAACTCATGTTTACAATGTTTACTGAGGTAATAAATCAAGTGAGAAGTAGGGTCATATTCTCATAGACTTCTATACAATCAGACTTCTTTTGCAACCAGAGGAGTCGCCCCCTGCTGGCTATTAGAAAGAATGTAAGTTTGAGGCACATTGGCTTCACCTCTCAAACCAATGCCTAATTGAAGATTGAAATTTTTTTTAAATTCATGATGTCTGTCCCTGTACAGTATAAACACAAGGCAACTGCCACAGTGTTATATTGCTTCCAAAGGAAGCACATTATGGAGAATGCACTGTGCATGGTTGCTGCCTGTACCGTCTTATATTGACTTTGTCTTTGCTGTAATCTCATTGGGATAATGGACTGTGCTGAATACTTTCTGTCTATTTTCATCCCGAGGCTTATTCAATCATTTTGCCCCGTAACTCGGTTAGAAGAGATTTGTTTTACATCACCGTTATGGGTCACTATCAATGGGATTAAACATGCAAAAGGTGTAACGGGATGAACTGATTCAACAGGACGCTGAGTGATGTTCATGTGGGAACTGTTTAATGAGGGAGTTTGAATTGAGCTCTAACATAAACATGAAACGGTTGACGAGAGTCGCGCCCGGTCGACGCAGGTGGAGGATGAACTCTCTCAGCTCTGAGAGCACTGAGGCTGTAAATCCACAATCTTTTCTTCTGGTGTCACCGAAGCCACTTCATGTGAAAGACGACACCACTGACGCTTCCACCCCGCAAGCTCTGACTATTGAACTGGCGGGTGGAAATGTCAGGTGATGCATGTTAACTTGCTGGCATTTCAATAAACAACAGGTCTGAAGAGGATCGTGGCTCGTCATGTTCCACGTCCTCAAAATGAGGTCTACACGGCACGCACCATCGCTACAGTACGTAATGAATTCATAATTATAATTGCAGCGTGTAGGAAGTCCTCTAAAACATCACTAATATGCTCTGTGAATCCACTGATGATGACATTTCTAATGATGATAATGTGGGTGAGCATACATCGAAGCAAAGGGTGTAATTTGTAGATGAGAGAACATGTAGCATGGACTAATAATGATTAGAGAATTAGATGATTCAGAATTACAATGAGCCTAATTTACACTGTTACACGAGAGGAGGCCGGCGTTTCATCTCGTCAGGTGGTTGAATCGGTATACGTTGGATTCCTCTGTTGAACCGAGCTATCTCCTCTCAACCAGGCACCTCTCAGCTGGTGTCATTTTCTGTCGGATTGTTTGACTAATTAAATTGGCCACGCTGTCTGTCGGCGGTGGCAGACAAAGATCAGAGCCCAGAGGCTCAGAACATGGAGTGCAGACATGAAGCTCCAACCTAAAGTGACTTTGGTGAGGATATAGAGAAGTGAAAGAAAGCTGAGGCGACGGGGACAAGCGGAAATTAAATTAAGAAGATGCTGCATCGGCGAGGCATTTTGTTGAAATACAATAAGGTGGGTAAGAGAGCGGTGGTGTGTGAGACATTTAATAACACATGTCCCAACAAAAACTATGAATATGAGCATTTTGCAGGTCTGGCTCCATCGGCATGGCAAATACACACAAACAGTAAGCAAGGACCAGAAGCATCTTCAATCCAAAAATATGTCTTTAAAAACTCAAATCAGTCAACCGCTAAACACCTCACAAACACACACACCCCTGTTACATCCCCCTTGAATAGAAGGAGCAGCATTGAGAAGTTGTTACGCAGAATAAAATCGTCTCTCTTTCATTTCAAGCCCCAGTGAAAACGTTTAACTGATGCTTCACGATCCCACTCCAGATGATGATGTGTCTGTCCAGCCTCGGGCTGCAGAGTTAGTCGACTGCTGCCGCTGCTGCTACTGTATGTGTCTCTGTGGGGCTTGTTCAAGCTGCAGGGGCGACTGTAACAGCAGCAGAGACAGGAGCTCCACTGAGATGCATCTCAATGAGAACAGGGGAGGATGTTCTTCTCACTTTTTCACTGCATACTCACACCGGCAGCTACATATTTACCTCTTCAATACAATGCATTTTCCCTGCAACACTATATAGAATGAAATATTCAAGACTAAAATCATCACCAACCAGACAGAAAAACTCAAGCATAGGTAGGACCATAGAAACAGAATAGGAGTAGAACGGACATTGAATGGTTTTCATGGATATTTGACTAGTAGCTTACAACAGAAAATGGCAATTGTTGTTTGTTGTTATGGTGACAGTGGAGCTACCCCGTGGCTACCTTGTGATTGACAGATCGCTACCACAGCGTTGTCCAGTCGGGGAGTTGTCCATGTTTTCATATCAGAATTTTAACCCTTTCACAGTGTGTTTTCAGTTCAGGAAAGTTAATTATAACCTTAATTATTTGGTCGCCTGATAATGTCTTATTCAGCGTTCGGTTGTACTTAGCTCCTCCCTCTCGTGTCACTTCTGGTTGCAAAAAAACGACATGGCGACGGCCAAATACCAAGATGGCAACGGTCAAAATGAACAAACTCAAGGCTTCAAAACAGCAGTCCACAAACCAATGGGTGACATCACGGTGACTATGTCCACTTCTTATATACAGTCTATGGGTACACATAAAAAAGGCTACCGCTCTGACCATCCTGCTACATTGATTTGAATGGGAATGTCCGTACTACTACCACTCTATTTCAGTAGGTAAGACTCTCAGCAGGTGGTGCTTTAAAGAGAGTAGGGGAAGCTTACCCTAAAGAAAAATTAATACAACATTTAAATTATATATATATTTTTAAATTAACCTTCAACAAAATGATATCATAATCACAATAAACCCAAAATATTTCACATTTTTCAACGGGTGGGGTCGTCGCAGTCTGCCCAGGGGAATCAACTCGGTTGGTCAAAGACGCTCGGTGTAGGTGGATCCCCTCTCTAGATCTAATTGGAGCCTGTAGACAAATTGTTGTTAACAATCAAACAAAGAAAGAAATAATGAAAATGATTGTGAATACTTTGAATACAACATGAATACTTTCCATAATTCCCGTCTGTGAATGTTTATCTTTAAACGTTGCTACAGTAACGTAGTAGCATTTCCAACTATGGAGGCTTAAACTTATTTAAACTAATCTGCTGTTATCTGTACCACAGGGACTGAAATGAGCTTAAACCTCTTTTCAAGTTATAAGCTGGTTCATACTTCCTAGCAGCAATAAAATCATCTGTACTGCCGACAGAAATCACATGAACGACACACATCTGAGCTGCACCTTTTCTTCGAATACCTCTTGAACTGAAAGGAACCGTGATCGCTAAACCCGTTTAAGGGCAGAGCAAAATGAACAACCAGACGTCGAGGTTTCTTAAGCCCAGAATCCCTCAGCAAATCAGACAGAGCTTTTGTTCCCATGACAGCAGCAGGAGGACTCAGTCTGACTCAGTCTATATACGATGTGTGCCACACAGATGCTCTTAAAGATCAGTTTATATTATGTCGTGCCCTGTTCATAAAATTAGCGCCTTCCACGAGAGCCAAATCAGGCATTTATTTATCAGCTACAGCTCGTAGAAATTATCAAGGCGATTAGCCGAATGTAATTCTGACTCAGTGATGTGATTGCACTGCCAGTTTAGAGGCGAAGAGGGAGAGAGAGAGAAAATCAACAGGGTGGGAGTCGAAGGGAGGGAAAACAAGGATTCTGGGCAGCAACATCCCAGGAGTCTGGTTGGTAGACAGACACTGATGTTGAAATTCAGATCACACACACGCCTGCAAACCATGTTGCTCACCAGGGAGGGGAAGGATGAGAGACAGAGGGGGAGAGAGAGCAGAGGGGGGGCGGGTTGGAGGGGTGGTAAGTAAAGGACAGAGGTAAACTGTATGAGCCTGTATGACAGCGTACAGAGGAGAAGGAGGAGGAGGAGGCTGGTCCTTGATGTACATGCATATCACATTGTAGTCGGACGACTTCCAGTGGAGCCTGCATCATCCAGCTGGATTCATGTTAATTAAAAAATATATATATAATTATATTATTATGTTATATTCACATATATCATTTCACATAGTCCAGCTCATTTTTAATGGTTGGATTTGCAGCTGTCTCTGAAGCAGAGGGACTCTCTTTAATGATGATGTCGCAAAGACAAATCATGGAGCTGCTCCACTTGATGACGACGGAGTGGTGATTCAACTGAGATACTGTATCGGGGATTTATTGTTCATATCCAAAGCTGTTACATTCGGATCAAGCCCCTTTGGATGCAAAGTCTAAAACAAAAATTGCATCAGCCCATGCATGTCTGTGTCAATAGACCAAGTTGTATAACAGCATAAGTTCAGTCTTCGATGCTTGAATTTTGAGTTTATGCGTCCCAACTGACCGGTCCAGGTTAGACTGAGCTCCTACAAAATGACTTTCCCATACAACTAAACTGCATTCTCAATTACATTTTGAGGGAAACATAATTCCTCCCGGATTACGGTCACAGTTTTATACAGTTTTAAAAAGGTTGTAAATTGAAACAACACATAACAAAAAACGCATCACAGCTACTGGGTTAGGTTTAGTATAAAAAATATCATGGTTTGGCTTAAAATGACCACGACATTGAACAAAACAAAACCAAAACGCAACAAAACTACATGGTTTTGGTTTAGGAAACAAAACTACTTGGTTAGGTTTAGTTAAAAAACGCTTAAAATGACTACATTTGTTACGTTGTTAAGCTACGGACATAAATTTAAATAAGTGAACGTTGACTTTTGGTTTCCCACGGGACACAAACAACAGCCTACTGGATGGAAATCCTAGGTTTGTTTGGCCCACCCATCCACCCCGCCCGCCACCCTACATGGACTTCCGCTGACTGTCATTAGAAACGTATTTGTGATAGGTGAAAAACAAACATATTCCATGACAAAATACATTTCCCTCAATTCACAATGCAGTTTTGTTGTATGGGAACATCATTTTTATGAAACGGGGTTGGCTGGTGTTGACAGTCTGGAGATACAGTCATGCAGGGTGAGTGATTAAAGAATAATTGGCCACTAAATCTACATTTCATCATACTATTATAATTGATTCTAATTGAGTCACCCAGCCGTGTTTTGATATGTCATCTGGATAAGGTAAAATGCATGTTAACGACAGGTGTAAATGCATGCAGAATGCGGTCGAATCAGGTCTGGTCTGGCTCTCATTGTGATCAGATCCTGGCCAGGTGTGAATGGAATTAGTCCAGTGTTACGACATTCACCCATAAAGTTGAAAGGTCACCTAACTCGAGCAAGCCTGGCAAAAAGCTACATGTAGCAGTCATCCCTCCCCAAAAGTAATTTAGAAATGAATGACTTCAGTCCATGGCAGTGCTTCCATGACCTGGGACGCACCATTGGTGCATTCCAATGCCCATACTACCATACTATTTAGTATGCCGGAAAAACGATTTAGTATGTCCCAATACATAGTATGTCAACTGCAGTATGCCCAAAATACCAGGATGTCCTACTGCAGAGGTTGTATTCTGCAGTATGCAAGCCAGCATGCTTTTCTGGCTATTCTGACCCACAATCCTCTGCGCAGCGGAACATACATCACATCAACTGAGCTGCTGAGAGCACAGACGGATGATAGCTTGATGACAGCTCATTGACAGCTCAAGTGACAGAGGCCAACGGCCATATGAGCAAGAGGGTCAAAGTTCAAGGCGCAATGTTATGACGAAGTAGTACGTCCAAATTGTATGCATACTGCATGCAACAGTACATAGCCTACTTTGCAAGGGCAGCTGTAATATGTATTAAAAGTAAAATGAAAAAAGTATGAGATTTGGAATGCAGTCTATTGACAAGTCAGCCAACCCAACCTATAACTAAAATTGAGATCACAATGTGGGCACAAACTTCATAAGCAATTGCCCTGTGTGTTCCACTCACCTGATTTCCACACCCACTTACACACCTGCTCCCCATCCCCTAACTAGTCTCTTAGTATATATACCAGCCCATCTCCAGCCTCTCCTGTCACATTGGCTTTTGAGCCTTTGTGCATGTTTCTTGCCATGTTTGTTTGTTTGTTTTAACTTGCCTTTTTTCACTTTTGTCTACCTTATGGTCTTGTTTGCCAGTTTTGATCATATACCTACTTCCAACCTCTGTCTTTTTGACACAGTAAAGAGTATTTTTGACTTACCTGCCTTGTTTTCTTCTGATCCAGTCGCTGCTGGTCATCCTCTTAAAATTATTTTCAACAAGGTCAGAACCATTGACATTGCATGGCAGAAGAAATAATGACCAAGAGAGTGTCTGAAAACAGCAAGCAAAATAGTGCATGGGCCACAAGTGAGACAAATCTTATAATACAGTTCATCAGTTTCAGAGCCGGAGCTCAGATGAAATTTGGTTCATAGTTTTTGAAGTTCACTCACCTTCCGTAAGAGTTAGTGTCCTTATGTCTCCTTCTGACATTTCACATTTCATTCAATTTCAATTCTCGTTTTCTCAGTTTCTTTGCCTTTTTTAGCATAAACAATCAAGACATACAGTTTCTGTTGGATGTCCATTTCTGTTTTAGTACAGTCAAATAAGAATTTGTGTTCTGAAAGGACTTTTGCGGTCGTCAAGAGCAGTGGTTCCCAAACTTTTTCATGTCAAGGACCCCTAAACTGACACAAACTAGACCACGGACATGATAAGATTTTGTCCCAAGGTCCCCTGTCTAATAAGATATTTGCTTTTAGACTTTTTAGTACAGAAAGTGCAAGAAACCCATGACCAAAATAGTCATACATTCTGTCACTGTTTTACTAGTGAAAATAAATGATTCCCCTTTTTGCTGGGTACCCGTTGGAACCCCCTTAAGGACCCCACTTTGAGAACCACTGGTCTAGTCACTTGTCATGACTCTATAGTTGTAGTCTAATTGTTGTCCAATTGTCTTTTATAATTCTTCAGGTGTTAAATATAGACTTGTTTCTTATTGTCAAGACCAAAAAATCCTCTACATTCTGTGGGATTTTCTTTTGGCAATTTTCTTTTATTCAATAGTGATAGTAGACATTCAGACAGGAAATGAAGGGAAAAGTTCTCTATACGATATACAGAGCATTAATATAGCAGCATACAACTATTTGCTATGTAAAGATATAGAGGAGTAATGTCTACCTGAGCAGAGAATTAAGTCGCTCTCCCTCTGTGTGTGTTGTAATCTGAGCGTCTCCTTTCTTTGTTGACATAGCCACGTATGCTTTTAGTGCATGTTCGTGCATGTGAGCGTGCCCCACTGGCTAGCTCACGGCCGCTGCTCTGCACTGCACTCATACGACGATTACAGCTGATTGTTGCAGAAGCATAGCACCCATCCTCCAGTTCACCCCATGGTTAGCAGTGTTAGCAGTGTTGCCGCTGTTTTCACTGTTAGCACCATTAGCTACAAGCGGCCAGCTCAGCCGTCGCCATGTTGAGAGCTGTACAGAGGCAATAGCAGTGCTCCCAATCTCGCGTTTAGCACCTTTAATAATCTAAAAGTTTGTTCACAGCTTTAGGGAGACAGTCGTCTGTCTTTGAAAAAGAGCCATGTCCCTTTCTAAAATCATTGGAAGTGCTCTTACATGTCAAGACATTTCAGTTATTCCGTGTCACATTTTTATAATGTGGTATGTTGACAAACGTGCACATGGTGAAGGTTAAGAGCACACAAACACAGACAGGTGAGAGAATAGGGAGGCCGGCATGAATGACAGTGAGCCGGATGAAGAGACGGAGACAGAGCCTCGCGCTTCTGCTGTGCTCACTTGTTTACACACTGAGGAAAGCAGATGGGTAAATGAGTTTGGTAGTGCAAACACAAACACAGTACATACACACATGAACACACACAGGGTAGAGTTATTGGATCACCTTTTATACATACACAACATAGCACAGCAGATTACCAGCACAGTATTACCACACCTGCTTTACTGCCAAGTCAGATATATTCAAGGGTGTAATTTCCACTACCAAGGGCTGAAAAAAGTCCCCCAACTCTCATTTTCAGGTTAAAAAAACCCATCATTGAGCTGTTTTTATTTACAGATTATATTTCTAAAAGGATGCTACAACTGATTATCCATCAATGATAATTCAATACACAACAGGGCTCTTTGTAGTAAAGATAGAAATACAAACTTTTATTGAGTTTAAAGGTTCATTGTTGATATAAAAATAGATTTATTTTGTCCAACAGGCTGTTCTCATACACTGTTCGTAACTATAACTATGAAAAGTAATGCACTGTAGTTAGTATACAGTATATCCCACGGAATCTATTTGTGTGTAATCCATGTAATCGTGAACCAGGAAGTATAAAGAGTGACAAACACCACATAGAGAGAAGATTGGGGTAGATGGGGGGGTCAAAAAACACTGGACTTTCACCCAGGAGACCGGTGTTTGTATCCTGTGTGAAAGTACATGTCAACGTTGATTTATTTGTCACGTAACTTCCGTACTTAAGTTACACTACTTTCGTTGTTATCTTAACTCAAACCACGATCTTTTCCTAAACCTAACTAAGTAGTTTTGTTGCCTAAACCTAACCAAGTTGTTTCCTGTGAAGATGGAAGTTTATTTTGAAAAGACTGTAAGGATGGAATGACTGTAAATTGACACTTGCATCACGTGTTGCTGGACATTCGTAGGAAAACGCACAAAAATTGAGGTATAACTTTTTGTAAAATATTATACGAACCGTTGTACTGTATAGAGTGCTCCAGGGATGACGTATTTTTGTAGACCAACCAGGAAGTTAGCATCACAATGGTTTCGTCGACAAAAAGTCAAGGAGATTTTTCAGTTGGATTATGGATTATTGCAGAAAATCAGCTCTGTGGCAAACACAAGTTTATGATACTTGAACACCACTTTTATGATTTTTGAATTTGAACTTGTTTAAGACTTTTTTTAAGAAACATTATGGCTTCAAAATTCACAGGTGGGGTATTTACTGACGCATTTTCTCAGAACAAAACGTTAAAATCCTTTCATTTTGTGTTAACCACAGACCTTATTTCAGGCATAGAACTAAAAACCCATTGACTTCCAGACGGTGGAACTGCGTCAAGTGCTAAAATGTTAACTAATTTCTGGATTTTAGGACTCATTCCTGTAGCAGGTATGAGGATACATTAAGATATATATATACTACCATTACAATAATAAAGCATGATAACTAATTTAATTTAATTCGATTATAGAGATTTATATAAATGAAGAAAATAATATTCTGTAGGCTATTTATTTACCAAGTACTACTTTACTTTGTTTAACCAAACCTACACCCTTGCAGATATCATCTCTACTTTGATCATTCACAAAATTTGTATCCTATGATCTGTTTTTCTCACTCTTTTTGCATTTTAATATTTGTATCTATTTCCTGTCTCCTCCCCCCCCCCGTATCTCTCTGTCCATCGTTCATTCTCCAGACGCAGCAAAGCTACATGACGCTGATTGCGTCTAATCAGGCGCTCCCACCAGTCAGCATTCACACAGCGCAATAACTCAGCAGAAAAGACAGAGAATGATGGGAAGGGGAGGAAAGAAAGAAAAAGGGGAAGAGAAGGATTGTACCACACTGGCATGAGGTAGACTTTGCTATAGTTACCCACTATAGATACCATTTTGGCCTCATCCCTCACCCGCTCCTCCCAGCTCTTGTTTTTGCTTGTGCTTGTTCATTCCAATTAACAAACAGGAGGCTCCACTCAGAGCAACACTCAATGCCCTCCATTGATCTGCAAACGTGAGCAGGGGGCCAAAACACTTTTAGCCCTTCTGTCCGGAAGAACAACAAAGTTTCGAGCGCGGTTATTTGTTTACTGTCATGCAATATATGACTCTTCCTCTGTGCCATGTGTGTTTGGGCCTACATGAGATGCAGGGGCCCGGAATAAAGATGATGTAGCTATAAACAGAGCAGGGAGACGGAAGGGAGAGGGAGGTACAGTAATGAATTTCGCAAAGAGAGGCAGAATAGAAGGAGAGCGGAGGAAGAGATGATTCGTAGGTGAAAAAATAAAGAAAGAACTTGAAGTAGTAAGTTCGACTAACTGTTTCAGTTGGGCCGAACCAATATGATTTAGTTAGAGAACTAGACAAAGTGGAAAGAGGTTTAACTGTTACAGAGAGGAGCAGATACTCTGGGTCTATATGCTGCGGCTTTTAATCTGAAAGTGGCAAAAAAAAAAAAATGTAAATATTCAATTGGTGATGATCGGTTTGAATCTCAAAATTCTCAGTTCATTTTCATGACAACACTTTTTGAATTTAGGAGGAAATTCAAATAATTTTGTTCAGTTCAAGAAGTGTAGTTAAAGGCAGGGTCGCTGATCTTGAGAAACTAGCAAAAGTATACTAGATCTCTAAAAAAAGATCCAACCAAAAAACTCCCAGCCCAGTGTTGCCATCTCTTTCCCAATGAAAGTAGCTAGCAGCACTAGCTCCAAAAGTCAATAAATCTAGCAAGAAAGTCGCCAAGTATGCAACACTGACAGTCCGTCCCTTCAGGTCTCCCTCCAAAGCCACTGCCCCTATATAATGTGAATTTCAACAAATATAACAAAAATGTTTCAAACATCTTTACCAACCCGATATATTTTGTTGAATTATTTTAAGCTAATATCTCTGTTCAAACTTATGTCCGGTACAAAGCTCCTTATATAAGCACTGGTTATAAGGTTATTGACTCAATATCAACAATATGCATTCTACAAAAGAGTTTATAACCGTGAAAAGCAAATATTTGGCCTGTGGGCCAAATCAGGCCCTGCAACAAGAATATGTGCCCCCCTGATGAAAGCGGATGTTTTCCCTTTCATTGTTTACATTAAATCTTTTGCATATTTGTGATTAATCTACTATAAATAACAATGTTAATGCTCATGTAAAAGCCAATACAAATGGCCTCGTGCCATAATTCTTCCCCCCACCGCCACTATTTATCATGTGTGGATCTTTGATCTAGCAGTGCAGCACAAAACATGTGTATGCATATGATTTACTCATTTGACAAATGATTAGTAAAGGAACGATGTAGCATTTAGGGGGATCTATTGGCAGAAATGGAATATGATATTAATAAGTATGTTTTCTTATATATTGTATATCAGGTGTATGATCACCTGAAAATAAGAATCATTGTGTTTTTGTTACCATAGAGTGAGCAGTTTATATCTACAAATGGAGCGGGTCCTCTTCATGGGGTCTGCTATGCTGCACCGCCATGTTTCTACAAACCAAACACTGGCTATGAATAGGCCATTCATGTTTTCAAGTTTTTGCGTCAGCCACCGTAGGTCTCCCGGGGGAAGTTTCAGTTGGTTGCAATCTGCAACCGCCAGATCCTACACACTAGACTTTTAACATAAGCTACTTTAACTCTGTTCTGCTCTGTACAATACCCAGAGCATGAATATAGCAGCAAACAACTGTTTGCTATGTAAAGATATTGAGGAGTAATGTCTACCAGGTTACCACTGTTAGCTCTGTCAGCAGTGTTGCCATTGTTTTCACTGTTAGTACCAAGCCCCCAGGAAGTGCGCCGGTCGTTCGTAGTGGCCAAACGGCGGTACTGCAACTTCAGTGTCAGTCACGTGATGCCATTGGGCCCAAAAATACTTTTCCCCATAGACTTACATTGGGAAAGAGACGTCTGTAACTCAGTGGATACATTTTTTTTTTAGGTGAATCAACTTCCCAGTACGAACACCTAAATAGCCCTCATTTAAAAAATTAAGTTTTTAAAGTTGTAAAAAGCACTAATAGCCGAATCCAGAGTTATTTCCCTTCCTCTGTTCATTTGAGTGAGACCCAGAGCGAGGCTGGAGCGAAAGCCGTGATGACGGCGTGACGATGGCGTGACGACGGCGTGACGAGCGGACGCTACTCCGCCAATCATCTCAGACGCTATACTCCGCCAAGATCCAGGTACTTTTCCAGACGGAAGTCAAGCCATTTAGGCTTCATGCGCCAATGAGCAACTCTCATAGGAATGAACGGCTCCCCGCCTCCAACGCTGTATCCAGTTCTTTTAATACATCCATGGTTAGCACCATTAGTTGGCTCAGGCGTCGCCATGTTGAGAGCCGTGCAGAGGCAATAGAAATGCTCCCAATCTTGCATTTAGCACCTTTAAATATAGATTTGTCTCAACTAGTCATGACCCACACCAAAGAAAACTGTGGTCCAAACTGTTCCCACCGGTGGACTAATTAACACGACACATCTGGGTCGGACTGATGAGTATAAAGGTGTTGGTTTGTAAGTCAGGAACCCCTGTAGCAGAGGAGAGAAGCTGGGTCAGGCAGACTGAAAGAGGCCGGAGCAGAAGGCTCCATGTGCAAAACACACAACTCAGATCAGCTGTTAGATCTGACCAGTGGGAGTAACTCTGTTAGATCTGAGCCACACACACACACCCACACATGTAAGCACACAAACTGCTGCAGCAAAGACATAATTATAATCATTGAGAATTGTATTGTTGAAATTTAAAATACGACTGTGATTTAAAGCATTGCGTATTTTACTTGAATTTAAAAATTTTGCATTATTAGTTGCAATTAATTTAAAAAATATAATGACTATTATTTGCTCATGTACAAACACACACATGTGCGCTGCTCCACAAACACACACTTGAACATACCGTCCCCTGCAGCACCTACAGTTCACTAATCACTATGGCAACCGACCAGGTCCACATTTCCCTCTCAACCGTCTCACCTCGTTTTAGAATAACAATAATTTCACAGCATCATGTACTCCCTCTTTCTCGCTGTGTGTCTCTCTGTCACACATTATAGCATTTTTTCTGCTGCATGAATAGAGTGCTGTTGGTGTCTATACTGGTATTTGTGCTGCTCCGCGTCTGTCATCTAGCAAAGTGTAGCTATTCATAGAGGCAATCAATGCCAACCAGCGGGAAGAGTGACAAAACAAAGCTTAATGACGTGTGAGGCTGCTTTTGATAGCATGTATAAATAAACTGTACACTGCTGCTCACCAGTGAGTCTGTTCAAAACAATTAAAGAATGAGCCGTTTGAAAGGGACATGCCTCCCTGTCTGTCAACGCTGTGTTTATTGTTGTAAATGCTCAGGGGGGAGAAAATCATATTTTATTTAAAGTGTAAAAGAAAGAGGGTCATCAGATTAATGTGTACGCATTAATAAAATTCACATCGATTACAGAATATCAGTGCGAAAGATTTTATCTCAGATGAGGCTCAGAGTTGCATTCATCTTCTTTGCCACTGGGGCAGAGAAACAAAAAAAAAAAGCTGACAGATATGATTATTTTCATTATTAGTAAATTGTTCGGTCTATATAATGTCAGTCTGCAAATAGCAAAAAACGCAAGTTAACAAGAACCATCTTTATATCTTCTTTTATCAGCTGGTTAAACTGTTATCAGGTCATTAAATGGGCATTATCAGTGGTTATAAGCCTCATAGATGTGGGTCAGAAGGGGCCTATTACACCCACTAGTAAGTTTTATCATAGATTCATATGGTCGATAACCAAAAGAAGGTATAAAAGAACACAACAGTGACCTCTAGCGATGATAGTAATTATGACAGGAGCAAAAATGGAAGTCAGGCACTGTAGTATAGACATATTGAAACTCCATATAGGGTGGAGGTTGGGTGTGATGGATGGGACACAAAACACAGGGTTTTCACCCAGTTGAGGAGGGATCTCTTTCCCTAAACTTCACTAAGTGGTTGTGTTGCCTAAACCTAGAAAAAAATGTAGTTTTGTTGCCTAAATCTAATGAAGCCTTTTTGTTTGTGTTCAAAACGTAATGTTTTATTCTGTTTTACAACATGTTAGAACGTGTTGCTTCTAAGTTTTGCTTTCACTTTTACAACGTGGTAGGTGTAGCAGGCCCCTACTGACCCACATCTATGGTGCTTTTAGCGACCGAAAAACGTCTATATAATGAGCTGATAATAGTGGAATTGCATTCATCTGGTCAGTAGCCCAAAACCACCAAAAAATTAAATTTACTCATATAGGACTCATACATTATAATTATAAAAGATCAAGAAAAAAATATTTACATTTGAGAAGCTGTAACCAGTTGATTTTTGCCATTTCTGCTTAAAATGCCTTAAATGATTAAGTGATTATCACAGATACATTTTCAGTCAATCAACTAATTGATAATCAACTAATCGACTTATCATTATCAGTTTTCATCACATCTTTTATAATAATCACTCAAAATGTAAAAACTTAAAAAAGGTTTATTACAGGTTGTGGCATATAGGAAAAAAAAGCCAAAAACAAAAACAAAATGTTCTAATTCCAACTAATTTGTCCTTTTTGGGGACATTTTTCATCTTTAGATTTTGTTGGCTGCAGGCTGATAAAGTGCTGTGCAGTTTGAGACTTGCTTTGGTTCAATGCCCTCAGAGTGCACAAACAATTAAACAAATACTGTGGGGAAATAATGGCCGTATGTCCTCCCAGCGGGTGCTCACTGTACAGTACATGTGGAGGAGATGAGAAGGGCTGACGCATAGTGTTTCCTCAGGTTGAAGAAGAGTTTTAGACTCAGGGCAGGCAGACACAGAGCCACAATCATATCTGTCTGGATCTTTCTGCAGAAACAGGCTGACTGAAGTCCTTGTTTCTGTGTCTGTAATGATGATCACTTCCCATGATGTGTGTATGCCAGATCCTAATACAACGTCATTTCACTAAAACACAGTTACATCCAACACTCTCTTTTGCCCCAAGGAGGATAATGTGTCAACCACAACAACCATCGACTCACCCACACAAACACACACACACACAGTGAGCAGTCATAGCCAGTCTGCAGTCCCCAGGCTGGCAAAGTAAATGAGGTGGAAATGTATGAAGCCTAAAACATCCCCAGGGAGACATTATGTGAAAGAGACACCATTTCACTAAGGAGAGAAGCCACACGGGGCCAACAGAGACGAGGAGGAGAAACAAAGCTGAGAGGCAAACAGAGGCTACTTATGTTAAAGAAGAACTGAGGATTTACCATGTATGTGAACATTTAAGGCTGATATGAAAACCGCAAAAAAAATGTCACTGCTTTTGCCCTTAGAAGCTCAGATTTGACTTCAACCCTGTTGCCAGCAAAATTCATTTATATACTTTATACCTGGATTGGATTTTTCCAGTCCAGGAAATAAAGTTACCCAATTAAAGCTGGGGTAGGTAACATTGGAGAAACCAGCAAGAGTACAATAGATTTTAAAGATTATCCAAATGAGATACCCAGCCCAGTGTTGCCAGCACTAGCTCCAAAAGTCCCTAAATCTAGCGACAAAGTCACCAAGTCGGCAACACTGACAGCCCGTCTATTCAGGCCTCCCTCCAAAGCCACTCCCCCAAAATTATCATTATAAACAAGAATAAATCATAATGAATGTTAATAGTGAACATGGCTAATGTCAGTACTCACAACTGTCAAGAAGACAGTTAACACGTCCAATGAAATTATTGGACAGGCTTATTACAGTCCTGTGACAGCCACAGATGCCGGATTATTTTTTTTTCTCTTGTCAAAGCTTTTTATTGATTGATTGCTGTCAGGATGTAAAGCGCATTTCAACAAATATAACAAAAACAAATCTAAAATGCATCACCCATCCTAGCTTTAAGGTTAGGAAAAGATTGTGGTTTTGCATAGTAAAAAAAAGTTAAAAAAAAAAAGATTTGTCCGGTCTCGTGCTTCAAGTGAGCTTTGACTTTTTCAATAGTCTAATTAACCAAGACCACGATCTTCCCCAGCTATGCAACCCTGCAAATTACCTTCATAGTGGATGATTATGCTTCTCGCCTAACGCCAGCGTTCAGAGCCAATGCAGGAAATAGAATGACACACCTCGTAACCACAATGTCTCCCTAATCTTAACCAAGTGTTTAAGTTGCCTAACCTTAACCATATATCTTAAAGGGGAACACCACCTAAATTAAGAATCCCAATATGTTATTTCCATGGCCTAGGAAAGTTCAATAAATATTTGTGTGCATGAGCTCCTCTCTCTCAAAGCCAGGAACCAGAGGATTAAGTCTCAAACTTGTGATGTCATAGGGTATAAAGTCAGGAGTTGCTCCATGGACAATGAATTGGAGACTGATTTTATGGACCCACAGAATGTTAGTTTCCTTTTTTATACCCAAATGAGCTTTATTCTATTGTAGTTTTCTCAGTTGTGAAACAGAAAATGTTCCCACATACTCAGAACATTCCCCTGGGTGCTCTCAGTGTCATCTAGAACATCTCTCCCAATTCATTGTCTGTGTAGTAGCTCCACACTTTATACCCTATGACATCACAAAATTGAGTTTTTGACTCTAGTTTTTGGATTTGGGAAAGAGTCCATCATGTTTACTAATACTTTTGGATTGTCTTAGACCATAGGAATAACATGTATGAATTTTGAAAAAATGTATCTGTATTTAGCTGTATTTAACCAACCAGACATGTAAAATAAACATTTACAGCCTCACTGGAATCTATAAAACAATAGCCACCCCTGGACATCGGACAGAATTTCAATGCTCAACCCTGCAGCCATCTGCGGATGTATTTCTCTGCTTCCTCTGACAGTAATAAGATTATGTATTCCCGCAGGCTTTGTGAACAACATGCTTACTGTCTAACCCCTGACCCCGGTTTCCAAGGTGCTTCTATTTCACTGTCACTCATCCCCACAGAGCCTACGGGGGCAGCTGTACCTGCCAGAGCCCCATCAACCCCCCTGCTGCCCGACAGCCTGCACCTCTCACCCCCCAGCAACACCTTCCACCACCTGCTGGCATCCTGCAGCTACAGCCAAGATATTTAGGGCAGACAGAGCTGGGAAAGGGAAAAGAGGAGTGTTTGTGTGTCGCTGTGTGTGTGCGTGTGTGTGTGTGTGTGTGTGTGTGTGTGTGTGTGTGCAGTTTGTCTTACACTCATAAGTTTTAATGCCAAACCGGGAAAATAAATGTATTTATCCTCAAATGCATATAATAAGTGTGTCCTAGATGTCTTTCATAGCAATAACATGTTGTTGGAGCGAGATGAGATGGAGTAAAGCCCTCAGAGAAGGTATCCATGGCAACACTTGGTGTCAAGCATCACTTCTCGGAAGCTGTGAGCTTTTCAGCTTCACTCAGCTCGACATGAGCATCCTTCCAACACAAGACGGTTCTCGAGTTCAGTGGCATTTCCAACCTTCTCCTGACCAATCAGCTCCACATGTATCCACAGCGAGCCAATCAGATCACAGAGGGACCTGTGTTAATAATTTAAAAAATAATTAACAAGCACTCAGCAGCTGTTAATGCACCTCCTTAGCAAGCTATCCGTGGCGTTGTCTACTGGTGATGGCCTGTTCATTCTTGTTACATTATAGGACGCTACACACAGAGAGAGTTAATCAGCGCAGCTTCTCCAGAATAGTCATGGTAACACAGTTTGGCATGGATTGCACCTGCTTTCTTTCTAAAGGAGCTCTCTGCAACAACTGAGTCAGAGTCTGAGAAAAGAAGCAAAAGGAGGGTTGATATGTTGCTCAATTCACTTCTCAAACTGATTCTCCATGTTGTTCACATCATCAGGAGCCTCTTAAAGCAGAGTTTGTAGAGAGGCAGCTATGTTTTAATGAAGTATTACATCAGTAAGAGCACTTCAGAGCAGTGACTTCCAACCTCGGGGGTCGGCCCGGGACATCCCAAATTAGAGTTCTGCACAGGCCCAACACTGAGACCAAAACCCAGCCAGTACCCATATCACATAAGTCATCTTCAGCTTATAAAATGTGTTGTATGTCCGACTGAAGGAGAAGGAGTTAGTTGGTTGCCCCAAATCATTTTTGCCTTTTTGTGTGTCATTTGTATACCACGTAACAAAACTACGGTAATGGCCGAACTTAGGTTTAGACAACAAAACCACTTAGTTAAGTTTAGGAAAAACAAAAGAAGTGGACGTAATCACCGTGATGTCACCCATTGTGTAATACCGTTTTGAAGGATCAAGTTTGGCATTTTGACCGCCGCTATCTTGTTTTTTTGCAACCACAAGTGACTCGAGAGGGTGGGGTAGTACAGCCGAACGCTGAATAAGACATTTTAGGCGACCAAAATGTTACAATTAAATTTTCTGAACTGAAAACACAATGTGAAAGGGTTAAAGTTCTAAGACGAAAACACAGACAACTCCCAGACTGGACAACATCGTGGTAGAGACCTGTCAATCACAAGGTGGCCACTCCCTAAAGCATCCCCTGCTTTATGGACTATCTGACTCTAAATGGGACCATAATTTATTAAATGAACGTCATGCTGTATTGAGGCAGACTTGAAACTAGCGATTGAGCGAAATGTATAATATAACAATTAGAACCCCTTCCTATTATTGCCTTGTTTGGATTGAGACAGCGGGAGCAGTGTGGCCAGCCGAAACGCGCAATGTGGTTGCCTTTACTACTGCTGTACCAGCATCCTTAGTTGGAGGAGATCGTTGCCACGTCTCATATAAGATGGCTAGAGAGAGATTATGTTTTACTTGAAGCTTGAAAAAAAATTACATTAATAAATCTGAAAGAGTCTGGAGGCCTTTTCTTACAGATGCAGCCAGCCAGTTCCCAGCCAACTTTCGGCCGCTGGAAGAACCCCACAGGGTGTGTCTAGATTCCACCGTTCACTTGTCTGTAAATCTTTTAGATTTATGGCGACACTGTCTCTTTACCTCTCTTCCTACTGGGAATTACATAAATACTTTCAATAAAGCTATATAATAACATCTTATATATCAATCCAATCTCTATAATAACACGACATTACAAGGACATTCCACGTGTCATGAGAACACATTTTAGTCGTTTTGCGTCATTTGCATGCCTCTTTTTGCGTTTACATCACACAACAAAACTACGGTAACAGCCGCAGTTAGGTTTAGGAAACAAAATCAATCATGGTTTGGGCTTAAAAATAAGTACCTAAACATACATATTTACAATAAAGTAAAATAGGTATGGAAACAGCGTAACGTATTTATGGAAAACACGTCACGAACGTAACTTCAAATATAACTCAACAACACTTTGGTACAGAAACACTGGTTTACTGCTTGAAAATCCTGTGTTTGTTGGACCCGTCCACCTCCCCTTCCACCAGCCATAAGCAGTCTTTCACACTTTTTATTTTACGTTACTAGCTCTCAGCGTACCATATTTATTTTTTTGCATTGCAGTAAGTACAGACTATATAGTGTATAAAGGACACACTAAAAGCAAGAACGGTGTTCTTATTGCACATGAAACGACAATCGAACTCCTTCTGATTATTACCTTGTTTGGATTGAGACCGGGAGACGCAGTGTGGCCGGCCGAAATGTGTAATGTGGTTTCCTTTACTACTCTGTTATAGCTTGACGCCTCCTCCATTGGAGGAGATCGGTGCCACCATCTCATACAAGATGGCTTAGAGAGATTATGTTTAACTTGAAGATTAAAAAAAATTAAATACAAATTGAAGCGGAACGCTAATAAATCTGAAAAAGTCTGGGGGCCTTTTCTTACAGATGCAGCCAGCCAATTCCCAGCCAACTTTCAGCCGCTGGGAGTCTCCCCCCTCCCTTCCTGTTTCCTGACAGGGTATGTCTACATTCACCGTATCAAATCAAAAATGTAACTATTGTTTATTGTATTTTTCAATTTCTTAGTTTTCCTTTTACAGCAGGGCAACATTTCCCATTTTTCACAAGTTTGGCCTTTTTCTGCCTTTTATTGGTTTCTGGGCCCCATACTACCAGAAAAATAGATGAAGATATAGAAGCCCGTTATCCCTGCACTAGCTGATGTGTAATACATTGTTATACATACATTGGTTAACTGCTGCAAAACAATCTGGGCATAAAGTGATGCTGAAATAGGCTTTGGAGAGTTGAGACACTCTGCATCGATACTTGTGAAAGAGTGACAGAGGGAAGGAAAGACAGACAAACAGATACAAGTAAAGACAGACAAACAAGAGGTGTAGAACAGAATAGAGAAATGAGGAGAATGAAAACAAGCAGCCTGTCCTGTTGGGTCGCCATGGTGAGCATCACGACAGCTTGCGAGCTCCCGCTGTAACTCCTTAGAGGAGCAACACACCTCCTTTCTGACAGCAGCACATTTAGTTCACTCCTGCACACTCGGTCCCCGCTGATGTCTTATTCTTGTGTTCGTATGTCACCTCCTGTTTGTATACCGTGTTTAGAGCGAGGTGCATCAAATCTGCTATACCGTATGTGTGTGTGTGTTAGCTGCCGTCATGTCTGCAGTGGAAATCTAGGCAGGCAGGCAGGTCAGCAGGCAGATGGCCAAACAAACAGGCAGACAATCGGTGGTGGGGATTGGATTAACATGAGGATCTAATTGCATTTGAGAAACCAGAGAAAGCACATAAGGAAAAATTAAAAGTGGCATCCAAATGACGGCTCAGTTACATAGCAACACGGGCACAAACGACTTTACGACAAATTTCCTTTGTAGGTTATTACAGTAATTAGGCCTCATAATGCAAATGAAAGTCATTCTGGCCCTTTCAGGTCTTCTGCAAGGAAAACTGCACATCCATAAATAGGGGAAATTAGTTTACTGAAAATAAACTGGAGAAAACAAGTTTAAATAATCATTTCTCTAGAAAATGTTCAGAAAATCTCATAAAGCCGAGGGGCTGAGACTGCTCTCCAGGCCAAAAATGTCCCTCGTGTCCCTCCATGAAAAATTCACTTAATTTTATTAAGTATTACCTATTCATTAGATGGGGGCAGTAGCTCAGTCCGTGGGGACTTGGCTTGGGAACCGGAGGGTTGCCGATTAAAGTCCCCGTAGGGACCAAGAATAGAGTGCGGCCTGGTAAGGCACTGTCGAGGTGTCCTTGAGCAAAGCACTGACCCCCCAAAATCTGCTACAGGGCAGCCATACTATGGCTGACCCCTCCGAAAATGCATGTTGCATGTTGACAAATAAAGCGTCTTCTTCTAAAACTCCATTACAAACATGTTAGATAGGAGAGAACGGGGTTGGTTGTCACATTCATTAGATCTCGCTCCCTAAAAGGTGCTGTTAAAAAATGTTGGGACTGAAATTTTCAGAATAAGACACTTGACATTGAGGTGAGAGGACTTTTTGTGTTTTTCAAGTCAATATGTAAATATCCAGCTCTTCTGTGTTTCTCTTCTGGGCTTTTACACATTGGGTTTACAATAAAACAATTATTAACATTCAAAATTATGAAGGAAGAGCTATAGCTCAGATTTTTTCTTAGCTAGGTTACAACATGTGGTTGTTGGCTTAGTCGCTAGCAAAAAATCCCAGCTGGGGATGCTGGTCACATTCTCTCCGGGGTTGGTTGTCACATGTAACTGATGGTGAGTGATTGACCTAAGGATGATTTGATTATTTTTAGGGCTGTCAAAGATTAACGCGATAATAACACATTTACACAAATTAGTTTTAACGCCACTCATTTCTTTAACGCATTAACGCAACTTGCGATTTTTAGGTAGTACGAGGCTCAGTATTAAAGCCAGAGTGAAAATACTGGTATCATATGAAACTAGAAAACCTAAGGAATCCATTGGTGCCAACCATGTCATGACCATTTTCAAAGGAGTCCCTTGACCTCTGACCTCAAGATATGTGAATGTAAATAGGTTCTATAGGTTCCCACGAGTCTCCCCTTTACAGACATGCTCACTTTATGATAATCACATGCAGTTTTGCCTCATAGTCATAGTCATAGTCAAGTCAGCACACTGACACACTGACAGCTGTTGTTGCCTGTTGGGCTTGAGTTGGCCATGTTATGATTTGAGCATATTGTTTTATGCTAAATGCAGTACCTGTGAGGGTTTCTGGACAATATTTGACATTGTTTTGTGTTGTTAATTGATTTCTAATAATAAATACATACATGTGTTTGCATAAGGCAGATTTGCCCACTCCCATGTTGATAAGAATATTAAATACTTGACAAATCTCCCTATAAGGTACATTTTGAACAGATCAAAAATGTGCCATTAATTTGCAATTAATCTAACTATAGACTATCATGCAATTAATCATGATTAAATATTTTTTAACAGCCCATATATTATTATTGGACAAAAAATTGCACTTATAGGAATGATTTTTTCTGTTTATGTTCTCACGATGCATGAGATTTGTTTGATTGTTGCATTTCAGTGAAATTAAACTTTTTAAAATTCATTTTTAAGATTGCCTCCATTTTTTTATTGTTCCCCATTAAAATAACAAAGGGACAACCAACCCCGTAGTGTGTGACTACCTACCCCCCGATGGGGATGGTTGTCACAAGGGCACAAGACGTATTTGACAGTCCATATCTTTTGGACAGAATAAGTTTAAGGAGAGTAAGGTCACTCCATTCCTACCTGACACGTTAGGCTCCCATTACACATTGAAAGGGAATCTATAATAGATACAGAACAACCCCGTTCTCCCCTACTTGAAGGAACAAGAGGAACACCTCAACTAACAGCCTGACTACACGTTTTTTAAAGTTGAAATTAAGGTTGTAAATTTTAGAAGCAATTATGATATCAAATTGAAACCATTATTCAACCTTGTGTCTCAACAGTTTCTGTCCCTCTCTTTTTCTTTTTTTTATTTAGCCACATATAGATATGTGCCCAATGTTTTTCATCTAATCATTATTTATTGTTCTGTCCACTTTAAAAAGTGTTTTCTGTTTTTCTTTTCTCTTGTATCCTTTATCTTTTTCTTAATTTCTGTAGTCCATACATCTCGTTAGACTACAACATCCTTGAGTGTAAGGTCTTGTGTCAGGGATACACAGATGTGTTGCATTTGGGCTAATTACTGCTCTGTCTATATATGAAGCTAATTGTTCCTTGAGTCTGATTTTGCTCTGTGTGTCTGAGGACAGCCTGTGACTGAAAGCTTGTATGTAATTAAACAAAGAGAGCAAATAGAGACCTTAGTGTGTGGAGGCTCTCCTATTTGCATACTACAAAATCACATCCTGTGCAACAGACGTTATTGGAATTTTCAACCACAAATTAAAGGAAAACGTTAGTAAGTAGGTAAAGGTCCTCACAGTAACAGAGGGCCAAGAGCCTCTGCCTCTTAAAGTGTTGATTTCACGACAGGCATTTTAGGCCCTGTCCACATTTATACAGATAATTTAAAAAAAAGGATATTTTCCTCTATGTTTTGGCCTCTCGTCCACACGCAAACAGAGTTTTGGGTCACAAAAACGGATACTTTAGAAAACACCTTCTAAAGCGCAAATTTTTAAAAACTTTGTATCTGCGTGGACGTGTAAAACGAAGCGTTTGGGAAAAGATAACGTCCTCTCCTCATTTTGTGCGTGACCATGGTTGCTTTGTGTAATGGGCATGTGCAGGAAACAATAACAAAGATGACAAACTACCGTCTTTTTTACGTTTTGTTAGCACTGCTAGGACTAATTTAAAAAATATTACAGTCACAGGGGGCCAAAGCAGGGAACACATTAAACATGCCAAGGCCGAATGGTGATTGAATGTGCTTTTGGCCGATTGAAGGCGAGGTTTGGAGCACTCAGAAGGGCAATGGACATAAACTTGAATGACCTCCCTTTCATCATTTATGCATGTAAAGAGACAGCTGATGACAGCAGAGTGATGACAGTCATGCAGTTCGTCCAGGAATCCCAGCCCCTAGCCGACAATAACGATATCTGTAATGACTGTTGACCGTTATCTAAACTGACTGTAATGAAGCCGAAGGAAAGGGAGTGGGAGGGCTAGTGACAAAAATCCTTGACCTTTAACTTGTGATCTCACTTGTGGTGACGTAAATATTACGGCAAGTGCTTGGAGTCATTTTTGCGCTTTAATGTGGACGGAGAAATTTTGTAAAACGAAGGTCGTGTGGACAGATTTTTTTTTTTTTTTTAAATATCCATTTTAAAAAATATCTGTTTATGTGTAGACAGGGCCTTAATCATCAGTGCAGATCCACCTGCGTTATACCTCCTATATGTTTACTGCCCCTCCTCCCATGTATTGGTGGAGTTGAACCTTATGAGTGTTTATTTCCTGCCTTGGTTTTTTCTCCTGTAAAGCTGCTGATTCTGCGTTTCTGTGAAGCCTCGGTAATAATGCTGTGGTTTCCCTCTGCCTCCTGCAGTGGAGCACCCTGAGCTGAGCGGTGGAGGCTGGATGGATGGAGACGGGGGGAGGGGGTAGGCGGGAGTGGATTGTGGGGCTTTGCTTTTGAGGAATGAGCCCTCTCACTCTTTCTCTCCCTGGAGCAACTGGGGTGGAATAATTACATAGCATGTGCAAAATTGAACTCGAAAGGATAGGATGGTGAAAGGATAGAGAGAGTGAGTGATGAGAGAGAAATGAAGCAGGGGGGAAAAAAGGAAAGATGGCCGCCAATTCCTGTGGATAACGCTGAGCCCCGCACAGGAGTTATCACATTATTTACAGCCGAGGATTTAATGCATTGTTCGGTAATGAGCAGCCAGCCAATGGCCTGTGATCTGAAGCTCACTCATTCACTCGCTGTGCTGGACTGCAGGCAGCTAAAGGCTGGAGGAGTCCCCCCAGATGGAAACAAAGCCAGCTGCCATTTTTCACTTTTTCTTTCTTTTGCACTCAGGTCATATATCACGTGTGTGTGTGTGTGTGTGTGTGTGTGTGTGTGTGTGTGTGCATGTGCGTGTGCGTGTGTGTGTGTGTGTGTGTGTGTGTGTATTACTCATGTTGTGGGGACATAAATCTGTTTACTGACTTTCCTTTAGGGGACAAAATGCAAATCCCCATAACGTAAATCATTTCATTTTAGGGTGAAGACTTGGTTTAGGTTTAGGTTTAAGTTAAGGTTAGGGTAAGGGTTAGGATTAGGCATGTAGCAGTTATGTTCAGGGTTAGGGTAAGTCTCCAGGAGATGAATGTAAGTCAATGGAATGTCCTCTAAAGTGATGGAAACACAACGTGTGTGTGTGTGTGTGTATGTGTGCGTGCGTGTATTTCTCATGTTGTGGGGACCTAAATCTGTTTACACAGTCACATTATGGGGACTCGCCTTCCTTTTGGGGACAAAATGCAAGTCCCCACAATGTAAATCGTTACATTTTAGGGTGAAGACTTGGCTTAAGTTTAGGGCAAGGTTAGGTTTAATTGAATCAAATTTCAAACCTGCAGGATCAGTGTAATTTTTTCGGTCATCTGGCTGAAGTTTCGCTACATACTGAATTAAGCTGGAAAGTCCACAGTCATGTGCAGCTCCATACAACTGATTTGATGCATGAAATACACTTTTTTTATGTTCAGAACACATGCAAGTCTATATGGATGTTGCCCCCTCCTCTTCTCTCATCAGGGAACCAAACCAGCCGCCTTCAGTCACATCTGTTCATCGACTGCAAAAGCTAACACTGACACCTTGTGGTCACCCACTGAAAATACACCCCCTCCAGTTCCTACAGCATTGGACTGTTCTGGAGTTAATGTTAGGAAGCTCCACTTATTTTACACATCAAGAGCTGTCTACAGGTGTCACTTGAGTTAGCATCGGGGACTGAAGACCATTAAGTTTGAAAATCAAAACAATCTGGAGGTGTAGAGTAAAGAAGTGAGCTTACTAGACCCCTGTAGCTCCTCATATCTCTGCTGCAGGATAGAGGCTCCAGGCTACATCAGCTGTTACTAGCATAACACATCTCAATCCCTGACCAAACTGACAAGGAAAAAAAGACAATATCTCTGCTGCATCAATTTTTACCCCCTTTTTTAACTGTCTAAAGCAATGTTTCCCAAACTTTTTTTCTGGGGACCCACTTTTTTAAAATGACAAACTATCGTGACCCAATTCACATTAGGCCTTGTCTATAAATTGTGAGAAGAGCGAATTTGTGCGTAAAGGAACGTTCCTGACCAGTTTTACTGCCATTTCCGCATCACCCATATTTTTTTGAATAGGTAAACCAGCCATTTCGAAGAGATATACCTTTGATAAATCACAAATTTGTTTTTTTGCATGTGTTAATGAAAACATATTAATGTTAAATATTTTATAAATGTGACCAAGTAAATGCATTTAAGCAGAGTTAACAGGCTCTCTTTCCATTGACTACAATATGAATCCATCCATAGCTACAGTAACTGGAGTGGCTGTGGTGATGTAGTTTTAAGAGTGAAACAACGATGGGTCAAACAATCGTCTTCGGCTTTCATCCAGGAGACCGCTGTTTGTGTCTGTGCTTTATGTTTCACTTTCACGTTACAATCAGATGTTTGTTCGTGTCCCGTGTTCACAACGTCCAGTTTCATTTTCACTGTACAAACATAGTAGTTCTAAGCCCAACCATGTAGTTCTTTCCTAAACCTAACTATAGTCGTTTTGATGCCAAAATAATATGATGCCAATGGACATGACAAAACAGCTGTATGTGACAAGTTGGGATGAGAAAGTGTTGGGAGGTCTGGTTATGTGAGACTACTTGCATTCTAAAAATAAAACTGAAAGACAAGTGAGACATTCTGTAGTTGATGAAATGGATTTATTGCATAGCTCCAAGTCTTCAGTTCCTCAGCATCGTCTGAAAGATTAAAAAAAAAAAAAAAAAAAGAGAGAGTAAGAAATATTGACAAGCCACATAAAAATAGCAAATAAACAGATTTCCTCTGCGGGCCTCATGACTTGACTGATCTTTCATTCTCTCCAATACAGACTTGGAATACTGAGGCTGTTTTGGACTCTTTAAAACACGTTTTATGTTGTTTTTTTCTTTCATTTGTTACCCATCTGTACGTCACATGGAACTGTGCTTTTTCTGGAAACTTACATCACTGATCCACTTGGTGAAGGAAGAGGTGCGAGTGAACACGGTGGGCTTCCTGAGAGTGTTGCATCCCCGAGATGAGACGAAGCTGGTCACCCCCTGCACATACCACCTGCCATCAACGCCCCTGCAGTTCAGAGGACCTCCTGAATCCCCCTGCAGAGAAAAAAAAGACAGAAGACAAGTGAAGGCGACAGAACAATACAGTGTGAACCTGCAGTTATTATCGTGTTGTGATGAAGGGAGCGTTGCATACATGGCAGCCAGAGCGGATGTCACCACCACCACAGATCATTGTGGGTTTCACAGTGCCCCCCCACCAACTGCTGCCGCTGCAAACGCTGTGGCCGACCACAGGAAGGATAGCCTGCTGGAGCTTAGAGGCCAGGGGACCGCCACCTGCAGGAATACAAATTAAAAACCTAGATCATCGTCAAGGTGGTGTTACATGATGCAACCAGATGGCTGCTGCTCTAAGAGACACCATCACGTTAGTTTACAAAAAATATTTGTTTACAGCCTGTGGACTTTCCCATAGTTCTGCTGTTAAAGTAACTTTGTAAACTGAGATGACAGGGGAGTTAATAAAAAATGATTTTGCCATCAGGATTTTTATTGTTCTCATTATTGTAATGTTTACTATGCATGGCTGTTCACATCTAACTCTCTGCAAAAAGCAAATGAGCGTATGTCCCAGAATTTCAAACTATTCCTTTAAAGCATCCTGTGACACAGTGCAATATGATTCCTCTTTAATATGATCAATATGTTCAATACTACAATCCCAAAAAGTAACTGTAAGATATAAAAGCCTTGACGGTGAAAAGATGCTGCATTGGGGACAAATGTGTTTAATTTGAATGTAAGAACACAGGGAAATCAGGCAAAAGTATGTTTTAATCAAATTTTGTTTGAATATTTACAGTTAATATTATTCTGAAAATTTGGTTCCAGTGTGTCATAGAGCCACGATTTCAGGCCCGCCCAAAATATACTGAACACAAAAATGGAAAAAAACAGTTTAACGGTCTAACTCCACAACTCAGTATTCTATAGTTCAGTCTTTTCAAATTATTTCAGCAATTATTTTCTCAGATTTGACTTTACCCCGACTTTAAGTGGCTGAGATTAAGCAAAGTTTATTAACCACTGCTAAACTACATAACCATTCATTTTATTGGATCAGTAGAGTCACATGGTAGCATTGAGAATGGGTTATAGATCAGCATCGGTGTGCTGTGACATTACAAACACTCACTGTAGATTCTTCCCCAGCCGGTGATGTAGCAGGGGTCGTTGTGAGGAGCGATCTCTCCACTCTCTGGAATACAGGCGGGCTGTACTTTGTCGTCCAGAAGAGCAGGTGAGGACAGTTTGATCATCGCAATGTCGTTACTGAACAACAAGAAAAAAATTACGTTGAAACACAGAACTCTAACTTTCCATGATGAATTTAATCACAAACTTGAAAACCTTTTCCCCAAACGGCGGCGTGTCCAGAGTTTTTTGGCTGGGGTGTCCGAAGTGGGGGTCACACTGTGGCATGAAATACGTGCGCTACTCTTATCTACTTTAATTACTAACATTGCAGTGTTTTACAGTTACTTATATTGCTCTGTTTAAATTTTTAATCTTAAAGATAAATAGACCTGGGGCGCCTGGTTAGCTCAGTTGGTAGAGCGGGCGCCCATGTAACAGGCTTCAGTCCTGACCACGGTGGCCCGGGTTCGAATCCGGCCTGTGGCCCTTTCCTCATCCACTCTCTCTCTCTCCCCCTTTCCAAGACTCTATCCACTGTCAATAAAATGCTTAAAAAATGCCCCCAAAAAAATAAGTTTAAAAAGATAAATAGACCTACCATTCACAACAAAACAAAGTATCGCTCCAAATCAGACTAAAATCGTGCTCTTATATTCTTATTCTTGTTTTTTGGCAGGATAGGTGCATACTCAGGTGCACTGCTGCCTCTCAGGTTCAAGACTGAATTGCACATATAAACATATGAAGTCAGGTTTATTGGCAGATAGCCAATCATAGCTTAGGATAATGGGGTGGCATCAGGGGTAGCCAATCAGATTTAAGGTGTTTTTTATCCATTCCGACCTCCGCCCTAAGTGGCATTTGTTGCTTTTTATACTTTGTGGTTCACGATTACATGGAATACATACAAATTGATTTTGTGGGATATACAGTATATACAAATTACAGTACATTACAACAAGACCTAACAGCCTGCCCCAAAAACAACTCAGCTCAATAAGTTATATTATAAGTATTAGACAAGGGCACCAAACTTAAGTCCATTTGCCTCCAAGTAACCAAAACATCAATCAATTCAACTTCAAATTTGAAACACAGGAGGAAAACAGCTGTATGGAGGAGTTATTATACACATACCCACAAGACAGGCAGTTATCATCCCAGTTAGGGTGAACCACGATCTTCTCCACACCTTTAATCTGCTCATAGATCTCCTGTCTGGTGAGGTCATACTCGCCCACCACGACACGGTAGGTGCGAGATCTAAAACACAGATATGTTTGACGGACACAAATACACGGTTTAGATTAAACCTTCATTTCACATCATGTGATAAAACAATACAGAGAGTGAGAGTAAACTGTGATCTACCCAATGCAGTGACCAGCAGTCATGACCCAGTTGGGAGCGATCAGAGTGCCTCCACAGGTGTGATGGTACCTGGAGCCGCTGCGATACTGCAGAGAGATCTGAGAAACACACAGAGAGACGGCTTTAGTGCCAGCAGAGTTTATGCATCACTATAATAAGTAACCAACTAAATACATTTACTCAAGTACTGTACTTAAGTACAATTTTGAGATGCTTATTTGAGATAGAAGGATAGCTACTTTAAGAGATGTGATAGAGTAAAATGTGAAGCAGTTGGCAGATCTTTATCACCTCATGGTGTGTATTATCTGCCATACTGCCAAATTATCAATTATTATTATTATCAACTCACCTGCCAGGGCCAGCTGTAAGGTTGAGCATCTTCCCCGTTCACAACACGGCTCACAATGGGTGGATAGGTGGGCCTGCCGCACCCGTGAGCTGGGCCACAGAAAGAACGGGAGATTACAAAGGCTGACACAGCTCAGCTCTGATCCTGAAAGTTGTTACTCTGCAGCACTGCGTACATTTCTCAGTTTTTCTATGCAAACTTTCAATTTGCAGTAGGAAGTTGCATATTCAGAGGTATTGCGAAGGTCTGAAAGATTAACACTGTCTGCCTGGAATGATAAAATGTTTGCTCGAGGCGAAACCCAGCTTTGGCAGTCCGGTGCAGTTTGAGGATATTGGTTTCTGGGCAGAGAGCAAACATCTGTAAGATCACAAAAACATTTTCAAAGATGCAACTCTATGCTGGATACAAGTTAGAGAGGGCTGAGGTCACACATGGGGCTCATTTTGGCTCAATCCCACACAAACCATCCTGCCAAATACTCGCTAAAGCACCAAATGTGGATTCATACGCCGCTGAAAATAGGGCGGAACAAATGCGCTATTTCCTCCTTTTTAAGTAACATTTGCTAAAAAGTACATTAACCAGCTAATTTAGGTAATTAAAGAGCCTTTTCTTTTTTTTTTTCTTTTTTTTTTTTATTTAAGGTTAAAGGAATACATGCACATACTTGTAAAAGGGACATACAGACAGCAGCAACAACATATATAAAACAAAAAAAGAAACATAAGAAAAAGAAAAATAATTTTAAAAAATACTACCCGTTGTAATTTTCTTTTTTAAATTAAACTATGTTTATTTTTATTTTTCAGAATTTGTGTCTTTAGTAGGAACCAATAGGCTTAGGGCTGAGTGCCACAGACAGGGTCGGGTAGTCAGAAAGTACGAACAAACACATTGTAGATGTTGGTCTTTTCATGGGATATGTTGATAGTAAGAAAAATACAGAATAACTCTATCTAATCCTTTAGCTCTAACCCTTCTCGAGGTAGAGATGCCCCTCTTTAAATCAGGTAGACTCACCGTAGGCAGCAAACAGCAGGACAAGGGCCGCTTTCATCATGATTCCTCAGATTGGACTGTCAGCGTGTCGTATGGCTTTTATACTCTCAAAACTGAATCGTAATCAGACACAAACACACACGCACACACACACACACACACACACACACACACACACACACACACACACACACAAATACACTCAAATAAACACACGTAAGGCCAGTCTTTGACTTGGGAATCTATGTTCCCTGCTGCATCTGTTTCGATTGTCCTTACATAACCCCTCCAGAGCCAGGGCAAGAACAAGTCAGCACATGTGTACAGAAATATAACAAAATATTTGACTTTAACATTAACAGGGGGTAATTTATACTTGTACTACAGGGATGGTAGGAGTGTAATATATGATAATTAATGGAGCATTTAATCAATCAATCCACTAATTTTTGGTCTTCCAGTTAACTTGTATCCTCCAACACAGACTGTAACAATGTATTTACTCTCTTGGGAGACTCAGATCATCTGAAGCAAACACACTGATTCTGTTATTTTTCCAATCTACAATACAAAGTGTTAGTATGGACTCAGCAGTGGTGGACTGTAACTAGTAGCCTACATTTAATCGAGTACCGTACTTACGTACAAATTTGAGGTACTTGTAGTAAATTCAATTTTAAATTTAATTTTAAGCATTGTGCAATGCAATATGAAATGTTTTTTCACAGTGTGGTATTAGTACTTTTACTTAAGTAAATCTGAATAATTCTTCCACCACTGGTAATGTCTGATGTGTTAATATACTGCATGTTTGTAGTATGTGTTTTGGTGTGTAGACTATGTGAAACAGCCTTGAGACGCAAGACACATTTCAGAAAAATATCCTGATAATAAAGTGAAATCAAATCAAACATCATTAATAATTCAAAGATCCTTTATTGATTGCGTCTGTTGTACTTTTACAAAAACTCAAAAAGTGTCATTAGATGGCTTACATCTTTTAATTCACAGGGTTATTATATAGTAAGTGTGTGAAGGAGCGCTATCGCAGGTCCTTCCTTCCTGCAGCTGTCAGACTCCACAACCAGCACTGCTCCCGGTAGACCACTTACACACCAAAAACTGACAATAACCTGATATTTTCAGGTGGAAGTTCATTTCATTCTCACTGTGCAATATCATTTTCCACTTGTGCAATTTTGTTAATGGTCTGTTTATTGTCAATACTGTATATACTGTTCCTATTTTTATACTTCCTTCTATTTAAACGGTTCATATTTTGTTACACTTTGTTTAGCTCTTTTTTACTGTGTTAGCTGATGCATCTTGTTTTTTTGCACTATCCCCTTTGCTGCTGTACACTGCAAATTTCCCCCTGCGGGACTAATAAAGGAATATCTTATTTGATCTTATCTTATCTTAGTATCAAAGTACATTTTAGTCTTTGCAGGATCAAGAAACAAGTTATTCATTATACTGACAATTTCAATTTAAAACTTTCACAAGACAAAACACGTCAACCATGTTTTGGTAATTTTCTACAGAGTCTGTGTCCTTGACACTTCTGTCAGGGAAATCTGTCCAGCAGGCGCAGGTGGAAAGAGCGAATTCGTGCCAAGATCTCCTCCAGGGTGGCAGGAGGAGCCAAAACACACAGCCTGTGAGGGGAAAAAAATATAATCAAAAACAACAAAATCATAATATGGCAAACTGCAGCCCAACAGTCAACAACAGCTGTCAGTGTGTCAGTGTGCTGACTTGACTATGACTTGCCTCAAACTGCTTGTGATTATCATAAAGTGGACATGTCTGTAAAGGGGAGACTCATGGGTACCCATAGAACCCATTTACATTCACATATCTTGAGGTCAGAGGTCAAAGGACCCCTTTGAAAATGTATTCTCCTTTGCAACAAACTAGTATGACATGGTTGGTACCAATGGATTTAGGTCTTCTAGTTTCAAAAGATACAAGTATCTTTACTCTAGCTTTAAAACAGAGCCTGTTACCACCTAAAAATCACAAGATGCGTTAAAGAAATTAGTGATGTTAAAACAAATTTGCGTTAACGCGTCATTATTGCGTTAACTTTGACAGCCCTAGAAAAAGTAGAAATAAAATAAATGTCAAATTTGAGTAAAAACAGATAAAAATGCAACAAAGGCTCTTAAGTACCCTGCTCAGCGAAACGTGTGTTTTCAGTTATTCCCTGCTTTACAAAACGTCTTGATTTTCATCGACTGAACTCTTTCCAAAAGAGTCCTCGAATTCCCCACCTTCCTAAAGTTACATGTTTCCCAAATATCCTCACTTTCCGAAAGTGTCCTCTCATATCAAAAATGCTGTAAAATTTCCTGATTTCCCAAAAATGTTCTTGCGTTCCTAAAGATCCTGATCTTCCTAAATCCTTTCATAAAGTGACCCTTTTCCAAAATGTACTTGTTTTCCCAAAATATCCTCTTTCCAAAAATGTCCTCATTATCCAAAAATGACTCAGTTTAAAAAATGTCCTCTCTTTCCAAGAAAAAATGATGTCCTCTCTTTCCAAAAATGTCCTCACTCTGAAGGTCTAAAACTCAAATTTCTTACCTGATGTGGTAGTTTGGTTCTTCTTGTCCGTTCTCACAGCCGGCTCCCAAACACACACCTTCCTCCTCCAGTAACCTCTGACAGTAAAGCACATCGGCCTCCACTCCTAACATCTGAAGTTAATAACAGTGCCCAATTCAAATTACTGCTAAAACTACAGCTTTGCATGCATAAGATGAGATTTGAGACACAACAGTAATCAATGTTAAATTGTTTCTAATCACCAATGACATCTGCGACTTTAGAAATTTAGAATGAAATAAAGCCCTAATTGTTTAGCTTTTTAACTATTACACTGCCTGTTTGTTAACACATATTACTGATGTAAATAACATCAGAAAACATTTATGATACAATGATTATTTTGTTGACCCTGTAAATGACGCATATATTCACACTTTCTGTGTTTTTTCAACTGATCATAACTGAAAATATTTGCTTTTTTACTTTTGGTTTACAAACATTATTGATGTAAACAAATACATTACAGCATCAGAAAATATTAATGAGTTACATTAAAAGCACCACATCCATAAATTGTAGTAAAGCTTGAGAACTTAAGGCCCAGTGGAGATGGTTTCTCACCTTGGCCTCTTCTATCATCTGCGGTGGTAAATGCAGACAGGGATAAAGAAAGACACCCCCCATCCCTGGTTGGCAGTTGATACCTGGTAGATCATTCAGGATCTCACAAGCACGCTGGGCATTCTGGGACAGAGTTGACTGCGAGTGAAGAATCTCCTTGAATTGAGAAAAAAGGACAAACACTGGTTACCAGTTGTAAAAGCACACAAGCCATAAAATAAAAAATAAAATACATAAAATTCCAAACTTGCACAAAATTTTGGTGAGGAAAAACTGTCATGGCCATATTCAGAAGGGTTTCATGACCTCTGACCTCAAGATATGTGAATGTGAATGGGTTCTATGGGTACCCACGAGTCTCCTCTTTACAGACAAGCCCACTTTATGATAATCACATGCAGTTTGGGGCAAGTCATAGTCAAGTCAGCACACTGACACACTGACAGCTGTTGTTGCCTGTTGGGCTGCAGTTTGCCATATTATGATTTTGTTGTTTTTGATTATATGTATATATATATATAGGAGGCAGACATCTGCAAAGGCAGAGCTATTTTTTGAATTAGTTTGATTAATTAGTTAATAATAGGAAATACTTCTAATCTGGATCAGGATTTGCATCAAAATACACGCAGTAATAAACAATGATGGAATTAGTATGCCAGAATTTTTTATTTAATTATTGGAAGTGCAGTAATTAATGGGAAAGTTGTAGAAACATTCAAAACTAAAAACAAATCCATCTAAATAATAATAAGTGATAAAACATTAATAAAATCTGTTTTCCAGTTTTTTTAAATACTGAGCACTGTTCCCACTTGGCTAAAAATATAGTAGAAATACATAGAATTATTAATGTGGTGCAGTTATGTTACTGTTTACAAGCAGCAGTATGTAAGAGACTTGGTTTTCCAGTCATTCTTTTTGATGAAATGGTGATTTCCCTACCTGTGAGTATGTTTTATAGGAAGGATCTCCAGGCGTGGGTGGGTTGACCATGACCTCCAGAGCGAGCTGTGGTAAAACTGGAGGGCTAAAAGGGTCCTGAATATGTTTTAAATAATATTCCACTCCCGGGTCCAAGTTAACTAGCTCCATATATCCTCCTCTCTGACCACACCTAAACACAGGATGAGCACAATTCATCTACAGTCACCTGAAGGCTGATTGTTTTTATAGCCATATAACTAGGGCTATGTATTGGCAAGAATATGGCGATACGTTACATACCATGATACAGGGGTTACGATTTAATATATTGCGTTTTTTTTAAATTTAGTTTTAGGAAAACTGTCATAGTATAAAGAACACAAAGCCGTGTGCATAAAATCTGAGTAAAAACCAAGTTAACTTTGTTTATGCAATCAGAACAGGGAAATCTGCATTTGCATTTATCACAGTTCCTGTAACATCCAACATCATAGCACTACTGTTTGTGCAATCTGAGCCACAAATCATTGCATGTAAACTATTAATTAAAAATTGACACAGTGTTTTTGAGAATCGATACAGTATCACCTAACATAATACTCAAGTGTATCGATATTTTCCTATACACTCCATGTAACCGTGTTTATTTGATTCACTTGCAACATTTGATACACCTAACGTTTACATCTTTCAATGCCAAGAATATTATGTATTCGGCTTCTTAAAATGTCCTTGCAATTGCCATTAATGGGGAGCAATAGGCTATGTAGTGGAGTGTTGAGTTTACATATTTGGCAAAGGAGAGGTATGTTCTTAAAGATGCTAAACATGAAATTCAGAGCATATCGTTTGCCTCCACACGGCTCTTAACATGGCGATGGCTTTGAATATCTAACAGAGAGCCTTTAAAGAAGCAGTGATACTCACTCTCCCATGCAGGCGCCGGATAAAGAGTGGAAAGAGATCAACTCCACTGTCTCTGAGTACTCTTTGCCCATCTCAAACAGCACTCTCTTATAGGAAATAAACTCTTTCTCCTGTCCATACACGCTGTCCTGGTACACCTAGAAGGTTCAAGAAGACACGAAGAGAGGGAGCTTGTTTGAGACTGAACATTGATGAGAATAACTTTTAGATGCCGGTTTCTTCATGTAGCTTGTAATGACCTCTTCAGCCAACAGGACGAGGCCCTCGGTTGCAGCAAAATGAATCACTTCTTCTATTGATTTCCTGTCTTGCACATGACCTACAGAAGGACATATAATAGTGAGATTAGAATGGGGAGATCAGTTAATGTATAGCTACTGTATGTTGTTTACCTGTGGGGTTTCCTGGGTTGCTGATGTAAATGGCTCTGGGCTCGCAGCGTCCCTTAGCTGTCTTCAAAGCTCGGTGCAGCTCGTCCAGGTCTACAGCCCAGCCTCGGTCCTCCATCAGCTGGTACGGCACCGGTGTCACCCCGGCCTCATCCAGCAGCATTGGCAGGGTGTGTGGGCATGGCATCGGAGTCAACACGCCTGTCCGAGTCTCCCCCTCTCCGCTGGCCATCAGGTGCAAAAACAGCTTAACACAATGAATAACAACACAATTAAAGAACATGCAAAAATGCATGCTTTTATTCCACATTAAAGTACTTTTTGCATTGAGGATAAGAGCGTTGAACTCATTTTGTTAATCCCTACATCGACATGGCAACATTGAAACATACAGGTGTGACCCGACAAGCTACGACAAGACGATCACAATTTCTAAACCGCAAATAATGAAGGTGGATACATCAGTTGACAGTTCCTTATTAATAATTAACAGTTTGTGGTGAAGTAAAAATATGTTGCAAATCTTTTGCCAATAAAGATTTCGATGGAATTTGCTTTTGTTTGTTTTTTAAATGTAAGTGGTTGTTATGCTAACATGCTCATGGTGACAGTGTTTAACATGCTGATGATGTTCAGGTAATGTTTAGCATTGTTACGGTCTCAGAAGTGACCGTTCGTTATTGTTTGTATTGTTGTATGTTGCTGTGCGGCGCTCTCCCTGTGCTCTTTTCTTTTGGTGCGCTCTGCTGTCCCGTCGCTCCAAGACGACGTCACGTCGGAACACCCTCAGGTGGATGCCCTTCGTTTCCCGCCTTTTGTGGTCCTGCCTCTGACACGTCACATGTGATTAGCCAATCACCAGCCGGCTGGGGCGCGTGGAAAGAATTAAAGGCCAGCTGTGACTAGACCAAGGCGGGCAGTGATTTCAATTGATCTGTTCCCCGTGCCTCTCGATTGTTAGTGTTGCGTATAAGTTCTACTGGAGTCAGTGGACTTTAGATAGTGAAGAATTGTTAACCTGAATGTTAACTAGTTGAGGTACTCGTTTTGTTTGTATTTCAGTGTGCATAGAGCAGTGGCATAATTTGTCTGATTGTTAGGATTGTGCAGGGCTAGGGTGTGTGCCTTCGTTGTCTCCTTTTCGGCCACCCTAAACCCTCGTTTTCATTTAGTATTAATTCAACCCATTGTATGTTTTATTCAGCTTTAATTTCAATCACCCATCAATAAACAAGTGATTGCCTGATAACATCGGCTCAATGTTACTCCCTTTACCCATACACCAACTCCGGGTTGTAACAAGCATGTTCACCATCTTAGTCATCCTAGTTTAGCTTACTAACATGTTATGCACTCATCACAGAGAATGTATCTGAGCCTGATGGAAAATATCATTTTGGAAGTATTAGGCTAGATATTGATATTTCAACTTGGCAATGGCACTGGATAAAAAGTAAAGGGATGGCAAAAAGTTGTTACAATTGACCGTACGCTAAACTCCTCTTAGACAGTCTGTCAAGCTTTGGATGTGCATGCATAAGAGCAAAATGACATTATTATTGAGACAATACTGACATTTGCATGTCTAGACTCAGTTCCTATACAGATTAATGGATGTTTACTTGTAATACACAGTGCAGATGTGTGTTCTGTCTTACTTATCATACTCCAAACAAACATTTTCATCGTACCGACAAAAGGTTCTCAGAACCACTACTGATGATTATGTCTTCTGGGTGTGAACTCACTCCACCATCTCGCCTCATGATGAATTCTGCAACACTTTTGTGGACATATGGTATGCCACGGGAGGTAGAAGAGTATGAGCCTGTCATGGACAGAGTGGGCAGCAATTAGAGCAGAAGTGCCAGTCAAAGGAATTCTATGAACCATTTTGGGTCAAATGTTTTCAAATCTGTACAAATGAATGCATTTTATTCATTCTGACCTACGCTCCCTCCACTGCAGACCCCCAGAAGCTTCTGTGCCCTCTGCCTGACATCCAGAGGAAGGTTTTTTTCTTTGAGGAGCTCAGGGTAAATACACACTGCCAAGACCTGAGAAGACAAACAAACACAGACAGGTTCAGTTTGTAGCCGTCTGTCTTTTTATATGTCACTGATCCCCTTGGGGGCAGGAGAGCAGGTATGGCAGATAGACAAACACACACACACACACACATAAAATATTAAACACCAACCTGGCGAATAAATGAGATGGGTGCCATCCCTGCCCTTTGGGGATCCCCTGAACTGACATCAATCACCTGCTGGAAGGGTTTCTTCGCTCCCTGAGAAAAACAGCGTGGGTTAGACACACGCTCAGGTGGGTATGTATTTTTCAACCCTGACACCCAATTTCCGTCTTTTATGTTTTTTAAGGTTGTTATTAGGGCTGTCAAAGTTACCGCGATAATAATGCGTAAATGCTAATTTGTTTTAATGACACTAATTTCTTTAACACATCTTGCATTTTTTTAGGTTGTAGTGGGCTCTGTATTAAAGCTAGAGTGAAGATACTGGTATCATATGAAACTAGAAAACCTAAGGAATGTCATACTAGCTTGTTGAGAAGGAGGCTAAATAACGTTACAATCTTAAAGGAAAAATTGTCATGGCCATTTTGAAAGGGGTCCCTTGACCTCTGACCTCAAGACATGTGAATGAAAATGGGTTCTATGGGTACCCACGAGTCTCCTCTTTACAGACATGCCCACTTTATGATAATCACATGCAGTTTGGGGAAAGTCATAGTCAAGTCAGCACACTGACAGCTGTTGTTGCCTGTTGGCCAATGGCCCCTTAGCCCCCCCACTTCTGGCATCCATGATTTAATTCATGTCAACCAGTGCTGACCAGTGATCAGTGTTCATTGGAGTCATCATGCAACCAATGATACCGGTGAGGCATCAGTGAAACGTTGATGGTGTCAGCCTTAGCTAATGCTAACAGCCAAAAGTTACGGAATGCTCCCTGGGTCATTGTTAGGACACTTGTAATATAAATTAAGTCATATGCTATTAGCATTGGTGGAAGGAGTCTACTTAGATATTTTATTTTTAGTAAAATAAGTAATACCAATCATCATTTCGCTTAAAGGACCTGTGGCGGTACTGAGTTCCCCAGACTTTAGTTGTTCAGTCAGAAGACTGAAAAACAGTTCCCATCCACATAATAATATAAAATAAAATGCCTTCTTAATAATAATAATGAACAAATGCCTCTTCAATAATGAACCAATGCCTCTATATTAACAAACAATTAAGGAAACTGAAATATTGGTTTGTGTTTTTCCTTTTACCCTCCTTTAAAGTTTTCCCAAATAAAATACACTAAAAGAAATGGGTATAAAGGGTTTCATTGAAAATCAACAAATGAATAGAATACAAAAATACAGCCTGCAGGCGTTAGGCTATTGTAAGGCAAGCCAGATCGTTGCACAAATAGTACCTAAACGTCCCAGTGCAGGTAACCCAATTGGTTGGCACTTAACTTGTTTCCCCAACTAGGAGAGTCAACACTCTCAACAAACAAAACACAAAGATCACAGAATCCCAAAAGGGCCCAAAACAGACCAGAGTTTCTGATAAAACTGATAACACATGTTGCATTGAGTGAAGGAGAGATCAGAATGACACTGGGTGTGCAGTTTCCCTCCTCTTTTAAGCCCTACTGAAAGGGCGTCGTTACACCCTGATTGGCCAAGAGGGGAATGCACCAAGCTGCTCTCAACTATCATTTAAGAGCCAGTACCCACACCCTGCGCAACAGGTGAACTGAATAACCCTCTAATAACTCAGCAACTCAACCAAAAAAACACCAGGGAAAAGGGAAACAACAGCAAGCACCAGAGAATTGGCAGCTGCCACAGACCAGTGTGTATGATTTAGGGGGATTTATTGGCAGAAATTAAATTAAATCTAATATTCATAACTATGTCTTCATTGGTGTATATCCTAATCACCTGAAACTAAGAATTGTTGTGCTTAGTGGCCCAGAACGGACAAACCAAACACTGGCTCTAGAGAGGGCCTTTCACGTTTTACATTACCTGAAGGTCACCTTGGGTTCTCCGATATGCTTGGAAAGAGGGGAGGGGTGCACGTGATTTTGTGTATTTTATTTTATCTAGTTCTCACAGCATACCCTGTAGTTATCCTGTAACGCAATGAAACAACAGGGAATGAACAGTGCTTTATTACGGCCCTCATTCCCTTAACCTGTAACTTTGCAGTGCTTTATTTTGTTACAGGTTAACTACAGGGTGTGCAGGCTGTTCTTCTCTAAAGCACTGTTAGTTCCCTCCACTACAGAGAACAATATGAGAACTCTTTGTTTTGATTTCACTTGCCTCATAACATGGAAGAACAAACTAAATTAATTGCACAGTTTGCTGTCAAAAGAGTACATTAACCATATACACAGTGTGATTCATAGTTTGATCTATTCATTTTCTGGGATGAAAGGAGGCTGAGCACAGAGCTGAAAAAGGGTAAGCTTGCACCTTGAAGAGCCAATTGCCAGAAAGACTGGTTATTTTAAGTACCCCAAAATTATAAAGGAACAGTGTAGTTTGCCCATTTGTCTGTAATAAGGTAATTTTCTAAATAAAATCAAACCAGATGTACTGTATTAAGTGATGCAGAAGTCACCAGTCCATCTTCCCTGAAACGTCCAGATTTATGCTCAGTTTTATGGTCATACCACCCTGTCATAGTAGGTATCCAGTAGTTGAATAATAACTACAGTATAAATGATCTCGAAATTCTTGACAACCGTCCAGAGATCTTGCAGATGCCGTTAGAATCATAATTAATCATATTTGTTCCAATCTTGCCTACTTCAGCTTTAAAATGACTGTTTGTAACTTCTTACAGGTATAAATCTACCGGGTCGGGATTACCCGACGTTACATTATTCCGCACCCCCCGTCAATGGACAACAACAAATAAATGGAGTGCCCTCCTAAGCAGTAAACACAATATGAAACTGCCGTTTTTTCTGGCGCCATAGCCGAGCGAAACGTGCAATAAAAGTCGACATTAAGCGCAAAAGCAACGGATTCCCTAATGAAATCCCTGCAGCAGCTGGAGCCAGCAGGACTGATAAATCCAGTGATTGTGACTGTCTGAGAGAGTATTTCATAATCACCACACCTTCTCCCAGCCCTTTTGCACGTTGTGCTGCTGCACATACAGTACATGAACCAAAATAGAAGGCGCGCAGAGAGAGGCCCACACAGTCCGTGCGTCTGGAGCAAAATATTAAAACCGAGGGTGCAATGCCTCGTAGAACCGGTCCTGTTCATAAGAACAGGTAGACATGAAAACAATATGCAACAGCAAGACAAGCATCCGCCAGAAATGGTGACCTCATGTGTTGCTGGCTCTCTGCGGTCACAGATTTCGGTACAACACTAGCCCAGTATATATGTAGGCTCTGGGTAGGCCTACATACACTGTTACTGTAAAATTAACATTATTATACTGTCACTGAAATTTACAGCTTTGTACTGTTAATGAAAAATACAGTTTGAACTGTTTTTTTTTTATTAATTTCACAGTATTTTACAGTTAATTTACTGTTTAAAGATACATTGTATAGCTGTTTTTCACCTTTCTTTTACATTATCTTACTGATTTGTTTTAATGCACTATTTAGGTTTTTACATACATTTTAATAAACGTTATTTTTTGCCTAGATGAATAGACTTAGCAGGTTACAGACATAGGAATAGTCACACTAAATACAATGAAAGGCACTTGTTAGGAAAAAGGCTATAATAGACTTGTTGACACTTTTCCCAAAATATCTGTCTATAGCTGGCTACAAGCACAGAATGCAAACCATAACAACATGTGAGTGAAGAACAATAAAGCTAATTCACTGATTTTACAATCATGTACAATGTACAAGCCTCACATGTGCAGATCAGGTCCCAGAATTAAAAAAATATTGCATGTAACTGTTACTGATGATACTTTAGACAGTTGATCAGCAGTAAAGTGCTTTTTTTTAAGAATGCATTATAGTTCAGTTAAAAAACAGCCTATGAGCGTAATTTAACAGGTTTTCCTTTGTATTAACAGTAAAGCACTGTTTTTAGCAATAACAGGTAAATACTGTTGAAATCCTGCTGTAAATTAACAGCAATTGTTTACAGTGTACTGAACTGGTACACTGTTAGTAGGCTACAAAAGATTAAACCATAACGTGTAATTATGAGGTAGTTGCGTGCTGCAATCTAAAGCGTTATAAAAAACTTCCCCTTGGGAATAAGTCTGCTATATGTACAATGATATCACACTGACAGGTTCATACAGGAGCAAACTAAAACAGCCATGTCGCACAGATCAGTTCACCTGGGACTCACCTGTGTCATCTCCTGTGTGATGCGTGCAGCTAGACTCTGCAGGATCTTCGGGGCTCTGATCCCCCTCACCATGGGGTTAACCTCCTGCACAGAACTCATCTCTGTCTGACTGAAGATGTCTTAATCATAAGCCTTACCCCTGTGAAGTGAAACCTGTTTGATGGTGCGATAGTGGGAAGACCTGACCTCACACAACTCTTGTGACACACCCTAAGTGAAAGAAGTGCCAAATAAAGCCGGGCCTAATGGGAGATGTTAAACCTGCACTCATGTCATTTCATAATACAAGCTCTGATAGAATGTGTGAATATCGTGATGCATTGAGGAAACACAACAGCCTAGTAGAAACACATAAGTGGAAATATCAGTATATATGAGGGTTTTACTTTTGATTTATACTTTTAGGCAGCTTTGGCTGGGATTGTCCCAGAAAAAGTGCTTGAAGTAGATAAATAAGAGAATAAGAGAAACTAAATGTTGTTAGAACACCAACGAGGGATCTTTCTAACCGTAGTAAGGTAGACAACTGGTTCAGGAAGTGGTTCAGATCTTCACTGGTTGAACCAATGCCACTTTCCAGAAGGGACACAGAACACTAATATTACCCCTCCTGCCATTATTATATTATATTACACTACACTACAATACAATTACTGACCAAAGGATTGGTTTACACACATAAGATGCATTACTCATGAAACAATTACAGTTTATTATACATGTATGTTATATACTCGTAATATACTTACTAGAAAATAGACATTATATTATATATTATATAGATATAAATGGATTACATGGTAATATATATTTTTTTCATTGTTTATAGTCATTCCCAACAGCCTTTACTGGCGCAAAATACAATATATCACAGATCACATGGTTAAGATCATATCTGCCTGTTCTTTGAACATCAGGTGGTTTCGTGTGCACATGAAGCCTCGAGAAATGGACCCTTTTCCGAACCAATTTGCTGGAAAGTTTCAATGCTTCATGAAGCTTCAGCTCGCCATCACATTCACCAGGGTGTTAATTATCTCCTCATTATTTAGGATTGCTGATACTAGATTTCGTGCTGACTCGCTCATAGTGACACACACGTCTAGCAGCACCAAGATCTGCACGGATAATGACCTAAAACACAAGACGGCAGCAGCACCGGGATGAAGACAAATTTCATTCCATATTCTCAGAGTTTCCTTCAATATAGTCAGTGTTTCATTCAATATATTCATAGTTCATTCAATATATTCAGGATTTCATTCCATATATTCAGGATTTCATTTCATATATTCAGGATTTCATTCAATATATTCAGAGTTCATTCAATATATTCAGAGTTTCAGTCAATATATTCAGTGTTTCATTCAATATATTCATAGTTCATTCAATATATTCAGGATTTCATTCCATATATTCAGGATTTCATTTCATATATTCAGGATTTCATTCCATATATTCAGAGTTTCATTAAATATATTCAGAGTTCATTCAATATATTCAGGATTTTATTCCATATATTCAGGATTTCATTCAATATATTCAGAGTTTCATTCAATAGATTCAGAGTTTCATTCAATATATTCAGAGTTCATTCCATATATTCAGAGTTTCATTCAATATATTCAGAGTTCATTCCATATATTCAGAGTTTCATTCAATATATTCAGAGTTTCATTCAATATATTCAGAGTTCATTCCATATATTCAGGATTTCATTCCATATATTCAGAGTTTCATTCAATATATTCAGAGTTCATTCCATATATTCAGAGTTTCATTCAATATATTCAGAGTTCATTCCATATATTCAGGATTTCATTCCATATATTCAGAGTTTCATTCAATATATTCAGAGTTCATTCCATATATTCAGAGTTTCATTCAATATATTCAGAGTTTCATTCAATAGATTCAGAGTTTCATTCAATAGATTCAGAGTTCATTCAATATATTCAGAGTTTCATTCAATATATTCAGGATTTCATTCAATATTCTCAAATTTCACATTATATACTGTATATAATAATTTCCTGAACGGCATGCCATAATATGTGTATATATATATATATATATATATATATATATATATATATATATATATAAACAAGAAGGTTTTTTTTTCATTTATAAAGATTTGTATTTGCATTTTGCAGAAAAAGAAGAGGCTTTTGCATATTTCATGCCTAAAAGGAATACATTGGCCAGAGAAGCCTACAGTCAAAGTTTGTGGGGGAAAATGTGTATCAAACTGTGAAGCAAAGAAACAAAGCATGATCTGATCTGCAGGCTGCTTGAGCCTTTAATGCTCTCAATGTGTTTGACAAGTGGCCTTCCTAAGATTGGCACTTGAGTTGAGGATCTGTCCTTCTCCACAGAGGGCTACATGTTGGGTCACAAGATTTCCCCCTGCATGTCTCCGTCCTTCACACCTCTGTCAGGCTGAGGAAGTGTGTCCACGAAGGTGAAAGGAGCCCAGGCCATCCAGGACCTCCTCTAGGGTGTCAGGAGGAACAAGGATACATAACCTGAGAGAGAGAGAGAAAAAAAACACAAAACAGTCACTTTTTGAGGAAATAGAGCATACCTGACTAATGTGTAAAACTTCATGTCTCTCACCTCAGATAGTGGTTGCCAGTTGTTTCACCATGCTGACACCCTTCTCCTAGAAGCACACCCTCCTCTTCTAGTAACATCTGACGGTACAGAACATCTGCCTCCACCTCCAATATCTAAAAGCAGAATTGTGAATATTTTCAGCATCTTCATACTGATGTACAGAATAACTTCATAATATTTTGTTTTTAAATTTTCTCAGAGCTATACTGGTAGCTGGAAATACTGATGATATGTATGTTTTAGTGTAAAACAGCAATCAGTCTATGCATTGGGAAGAACAACAGGCTGTTGTTTGTTTATATAGTATCTTTATCATATCTGTTAACATTGCTGAAGAGTCATTCCAGTGTTTATGCATGGTTTAGCTCAGTTAACAAATTGTACAGTGAACACCTAACTCAGGCATGTTAAGACCGGAAACCCCCCCTTAAGGGGGTTTCCGGTCTGTTTAAACAGGACCCATATGTCCTGTTTAATTGCACCTATGGTGCACCTTAAGTGCAATTAAACAGGCTTTACTTACCACAACAGGTTTGGTACACAGGAAACCAGTCAGGTAATCAGGCAACCAAAGCTGGCAAGGAAACATTCGAAAAGAACGTTTGGAACGCTTGACTCAGAGGAGAAAAGATGAACCGGCACAGAGACAGGGAAATACACAGGTGAGGTGAAGACAATCAGGATGGGGTAGACAATCACACAGGCAAGGCCTATCGAAGGAGGCTGAGACAAGAGCAGACACGGGTCTTGGGGTATGGGGTACCTCACATGTGCAGTGTAACTGAAGCTGCGGTCGTTGCGATTGGCTCAATTTCGGCGAGTGTAGACCAGATTTTACTGTGCATGTATGATACCCCAAAGATATGACGCGTGACCCAGCCTCTTTCAATAGGCCTTGCACACAGGCAGGAAGCACACAAGGGCAGGAAGTGAAGTATCTGATACGAGAGGAGAGGTGAGTAACACAAAATAAGACAGGAATTGATAACTGAATACTTGAGTAAAACATAACACATAACCTAAGGAGCAGGACGAGACATGACAGTACCCTGAAACACAGCTGGAACGTTGGTGAGACCAAATGCTATGCGCTAGGGGTGTCTTCCATACATTCCCCTCCCTTATCCTTACCAAATGATGTGCATTTCTTCAGTCAAGTTTGGTAAAGGATCTTGCAATAATTCAAAAGCAGATGAAATAAGAGGGAGGTGGAGAGGTAGAGAAGTGGCACAGGCTTTGTTGAACACCTCCCTAATGTCGAGGTAACAGGAGGGAACACCAGAAAGATGCGGGAAGTCAGGATCCTCCGAGGCCGGAGGAGATGGAGAAGCAGGGAACTCAGGAAGTGCTGGAGACTCAGGCAGAGCAGGAAGCGGAGGATCCGGGGCTAAGAGTGCTCCTTGGCAGAAGCTGACAGAAGTCAGGTAGAAGAACAGTCTACTCCCAATCCCATTACTTCCCCAGTAGACCAGTCCATATGAGGATTGTGTTTCTTGAGCCAGGGAAAGCCCGAGATGAGCAAATGAAGTGGGGAGGAGAAGAAGTGAAAACTCAGTGTGATGTTTGGCAGCGATGAGTTTGACAGGTTGAGTGTGATGGGTGACAGCACACAACACAGGGATTAGCCTCAATCCCCTCAGCCCCAGAATCCACCAAAGCCGAGTGAGAGATAGTCAGGAGTGAGAAGACGAGAGGAGTAGGCGAATAAAGTGGTTTGGCTCACCAGCGCCCTCCTTCTCACTGGCGAGCCTTGTGTTTTATTGGACAGGATGACAGGAAGTGGCCCAACTGGGAGCAGTAGATGCACCTACCCTCCCGAAGGCGCCCGCTGTCGCCCCTCCGGAGTAAGCCTGGCTCTGCCTAACTGCATGGGCTCCTCGGATGCAGTAGGGGGCGCTGAGGAGTCAGTCGAAGAGGGGAAACAAGGAAGAGAGTACAAGGACAAAGGTCGGCTGGCCATACGCTGCCCCCTTTGATTGGGCGGACCCACTCCCACTCTGGCTCTCTCCTTTTCTCTTTCCAGCAGACGAATGTCCATTTTAATGACAAGAGCGATGAAGTGAAGGTCCGAGGGAAGCTCTAAGGGGGCCAATTGATCTTTGATGAACTCGTTTAGCCCACACCAAAAACACACCATCATCCTTCCCCATCGACCCCCCCACCTGCACTCAGGATCTGTGAAGAGGATATGTATCGGCACTTCAGAAGGAGCCCCCCTACACTGCCCCATCACCATTCCGAACAACACTGTGTCTACTGTGGAAGCCTTCAGGTTTCCGGGATCCATTTTTTCCCAGGACCTAAAGTGGACGTCCAACACTGACACCATCGGGAAAAGGCCCAGGAGAGGATATACTTCCTGCGCCAACTCAGGAAGTTCAACCTGGCTCAGAAGCTGCAGATCCAGTTCTGTACTGCAATAATCAAAGTCTGTTCTCTGCACATCCATCACTGTCTGGTTTGGATCAGCCACCAAACAGGACAGGATCAGACTACAACGCATAATCAGAACTGCAGAAAGAAAATCATTGGTGCCATCCTGCCTTCCATTTAAGACTTATATACAGGCTAGTAACATCACTGCAGACCTCAAACACCCCGGACACAACCTGTTCCAACTTCTCCCTTCTGATAGGTGGTGCAGAGCACTGTCCACCAAAACAACCAGACACAAGAACAGTTTCTTCCCACAGGCCGCCACTCTGATGAACAGTTGACATCAGTTAAATGACACTATGTATTTGATATTTTATCGTTTAAATATACAATGATTTTTGGTAGCATGTACATATCATTGTCAAACAGGCCTATAAATCTAAGCTGCTGTATATACTGTTAACTGACTGATACAGTACATGCATACACTGTATATATCTACCTAAATCATAAAGCAACCTGTTACATTAGTCATTGCAATATTTATTGCAGCATATTTGCACCATTGCACTACTGCATCATTGTTTACACTGTATGTATGTCTTGTTTCACCTACTGGTATATATATTTACTCTTGTTTAGCTTTGGTGTCCTTGTTTTTATCTGTATTTCTATTTCTGTGTTTGTACAATGAGAGCAAAATAACCTGAGTCAAATTCCTGGAATGTGTATTCAAATATAAAAATAAAAAAACAGTAAAAGTTAATTTTGCTGTGATGGATTACAGAGCTCAAGAAATTCTGTGCAAGTTGATTTTTATATTATATGGAAATGGATAGAAAATATGACATGGTAGGCTGCAGAGAAGGTCAAAGGAGGACCAAACTTCTACGCTTTAAAAAATAGTTGGCAGTAATAGGAATTACATTATATATAGTTCTTTGTGAAATTGCTAAAACATGCAAAACATTTGGGTGTAGTTCTCCACGTCACCACACTGCACAACATTTTGTTACATGAATATAAAGGTTCTTGTAATATTTTCCCACCTTGGCCTTCTCTGTAATCTCAGATGATAAATGCAGGTGGGGATACAGGTAGATTCCCCCCATCGCTGGCTGACAGCTCATCCCCGGTAGATCATTCAGGAACTCCTGAGCCCGCTGAGCATTCTTGGACAAAATGGTCCGAGTGAGGAGAATCTCCTTTGGAAAAAAAAGAAGAATAGAGAACAGAGATTTGATTGTAAGTAGTAATACAACACAGAACAGGGACCTATGCTGTAGGTATATATGAGCGTTGATGCAGGACTCTTTAATCAGACGTGTCACCTGTGTGTATGTGTCATAGGACGGGTCTCCAGGTTTTGGCGGGTTGACCATGAGATCCAGAGCAAGCTGTCCTGTGACTGGGGTACTGATATCAGTATCTAGCAGAATATCAAGAAAATGTATCACCTCTGGGTCCATGTTGACCAACTCCATGTATCCTGCCCTAAAACCACACCTGGGACACAGAAACAGAAATGTATTTGGTCACTTGTTGCTTGCTTCTGACTTTTGCGGAGGAGGTTTGCCGTTCAAGGCTCAGCCATGGTGCTGATGAGTGTTGGGCGATTTACTTTCTCTTGGTTCTAAATGCAAAATTAAGTGATTTTTGTTTGTGTGTTTGGCTATTATTGCTTCTGCAGCAGCATCTTGTTACTATTTTGTTCCATTTTCTTCATTGTTATGCAACATTTTTCATTTTAATTAACTATTATTCAAATTATGTTTTTCAAATATTAATACTTGTGTGTGACATGAGCTGTAGACAGGGTAGGTATGTCAGAAAGCATTGAGCGACGGACTAATGTATGGGTAGTTTTACTATTTTCATGGGAATTGTTAACATAAGAATAACGGTAAACTAGATTTACCGCCTCACAGTTGTATGCCTCCGCCTACCAGACAAGTTGCAGTTTACATCCATAAATATCATCACTTCATCATTTTATCCTATTAGACATTTGTTTAAAATTGTCGCAATTAGCATTTGTGAGTTATGGCCAAAAAATGTGTTTTGTAAGGCCACAGTGACCTTTGGCCACCAAAATCAGTTCCTCCATGGTACATGTCCACAGGGGCATTTTCTTATCGGGAGGGATCGCCTCGCTTCCCAGCATTGGACTCTTGATGGGCTGCCACTAGACACAGGGCACTCGGCACTCGATTATACGTACGCTTTCCCTCGTGGGCTGCTGTTCCCAGCTTTCAAACCGGAACTAACATGGCAGCTCGTTTGGAAACTTTCTTCTCTTATATCATGAAAATAGTTCATCCAAATACGTTTCTGAAAACATTTCATGCAAAAAATAAGCCACTCAGTTACTGAATCTGTTTTTATTTTGGATCGACAACGGTTACTTTAAAAGTTTTGAGTCGTGCAGGACGCCCCTGATTTGCATAAAGTAGCCTAGACCTTAACTTTATGCCAATGATGAGCGGCCAATCTGATGCTCCATCTCTCGAATTGCACCGTCACATTACAAGAATGCATTGCACGGCTGCTCACATAGACAATGAATGGGAAGCGTGGAAAGGACCGCGGCTGTAGACATGAACCATGAGTCTAAGTGGACGTTTGTGCCAAATTTGAAGAAATTCCCTTGAGGCGTTCTTGAGATACCACATTCACAAGAATGGACTGAACGGACTGGACGGACTGGACGGACTGGACGGACGGAGAGACAACCCGAAAACCACATCCAAACCTGTCGCCGGCACAGACGCATACAAATATTAGAACGCCAGCCTCATCCTATGGATCATTGGGATCCTTGTAGCAAACACTATCAAAATTAAAGATATGCAAGCACACAAAATGCAAGTATAAGAGACAGAACTCACTCTCCCATGCAGGTGCTGGATAAAGAGTGGAAGGAGACCAACTCCACCGCTTCAGAGTACTCTTTGCCCATCTCAAACAGGACTCTCTTATAGGAAATAAACTCTTTCTCCTCTCCATACACGCTGTCCTGGTACACCTGGTGTGCAGAGGAAAGGAACTGATAGATAATGAGAGAGTGTGAGCAAAAGGTTGCCAGTTACTGTATTAAATCCCAATCTAAAGATATACACTTTGTGATTACCTCATCAACCAATAGTAAGAGTCTTTCAGCTGCGGCAAACTGAATCACTTCCTCTATTGATTTCCAGTCCTGCACATGACCTAGGAGGACAAACAGCAGCGTACACACAATGGTAAAAGCAAGGAAGTTTAAACAAGTGGCTCTAATGTAGCTACTGTATGTTGTTTACCTGTGGGGTTTCCTGGGTTGCTGATGTAAATGGCTCTGGGCTCGCAGCGCCCCTTAGCTGTCTTCAAAGCTCGGTGCAGCTCGTCCAGGTCTACAGCCCAGCCTCGGTCCTCCATCAGCTGGTACGGCACTAGTGTCACCCCGGCCTCATCCAGTAGCATTGGCAGGGTGTGTGGGCATGGCATCGGAGTCAACACGCCTGTCCGAGTCTCCCCCTCTCCGCTGGCCAGCAGCTTCACAACCACCTTAGCACAACAGATCGATACACAACTTAACTTATTTTGGAGTTTTGGCAAATACGTCAGTTATGACGTTTTACACACGGCAATAAGGCTATACTGAGATCTGTGAATTCAGCGATATCACTGTCGGACAGGGCAAGAAACACAAGCAGTCAGATGATCATACTGTTCGTTGTAAACATCCATCACAGTGTAGTCTACAGCCTGACGTCCTGGTAAGTAAGGTAAGTGGTTTAGGTCAATCTTTTTGTGAAAGTCTTTGAAAGCTTTTACTGGTTGGGTTTGACTGACCGTTCGAGATTCAAATGCATAAGGCTAGTGAGCGATAAATAATAATAGTTATGATAAGAGTAAAAAAACAAAGATTATGGTCATGTAAAACAAGTGTAACATGCTGTAGTGTTTATTATCCAGTCATGTAGGTAGGCTGTACAATTTGTCAGCATATTGAAATTTTACTTTTTATTAAAGCAGCAATAGTTGAATAAAAAAGTTATTTTCATAAAACGGTCATTATATCCTGACAGTAGTGCATGAGACAGGTAATCTGAAAAAAATCATGTGTCTCTGAGTCTTCCGGTGTCCTCCGGTGATCCTAATGGCATCTGCAAGATTTCACAGACAGGAGGAAAACAACCAATCAGAGCCGAGAAAACTCTGCCGTCTCTGAGCAGCTGTCAATCACTCGCAAACTCCGATCAAACGGTCAAACTAGGCAGCGCTGATCAAATATGAATCAATATTCTGTTACTGTAATGCCTATTTCTCGCATCAAATGTTTTCAGAAACATCTTATAGTTTACTGTTTAGCTGTAAAATGAAAAAGTTTGTGACCTGGCAGCCATGTTGAGATCAGTTGAGGAAATACCAAGCACCGCCCACCAGCTGGAATAAACTTTCTCATGTTGTTACTGAAAACATTTTATGCAAGAAAGAGGCATTACAGTAAGAGAATATTTATTCATATTTGATCAGTGCTGCCTAGTTTGACCGTTTGATTGGAGTTTGCAAGTGATTGACAGCTGCCTCCGTTGAATGAACAGCCAATAGGAACGCTCTCTCTCCGAAATGACCTGTGATTTGCCAAAGTCTCCCGTCATGAGCTAGATTTTTTTAAAGCCTGAAAACAGAGCCATAAGGAGTTAAAGAAGTCTAGTTATGTCTCAGAACACTTGAATTACAACATGCTAAAAGGTTATTCTGGAAACTATATTGAAATATGCAGGATTCATAGAGGACAATATGCTAAGGCCAATGATCTACAGAGGTCAAGTTCACCCTGAGGAAAGAAGCTTTTTCGAAATCTCTCCGTGTTGGACATCACCAATTTTTCTTATCTTCCCTCTCAAAACTCTGTTCATTTATTATTGTCATTTTGCTGTCTGAGCAAATGTTGCTAACCTGATAACTTGTCAGAATCAGAGCACTTAAAATCAGTCTCATTGAGCTTAAGTTCTCGATGAGTACGATGTTACCAAATGTCCAGAATCGTCCATATGCCTGGGATATTATTTCAGAGTGTATCTGGACAATGAATAGTGGTGAATAGTGGTATAATAATGACAGTGTGTTTATACCATCAGGGCCCTTTGAGAACCAGCAGAAATGAAGATGTCTTTGGCGTATGAAGGCACTCCACCATCTCGTCTCATGATGAACTCAGCGATGCTTTGCTTGACATGATGTATGCCGGAGGCTGCTGAATAGGAACCTGCGGAGGGATCAATCATTGGATATGATACAATATTTACTGACATTTGTCAATTACAATGCCAGTTTGTATTTTTAAAAGTTGGACACATTATACAGAAAAGGCATTGTTTAATCAGTCCTCACCCACACTTCCTCCAGCGCAGACCTCCAGGAGCCTCTGAGCCCTCTGCCTGACATCCAGAGGAAGAGTTTTTTCTTCCAGCAGCTGAGGGTGCAGACATCCTGCCAAGACCTGAGGAGGCCGGATTTAGGACAATCAATAAACTACAGAATATTTATAAATCTTTGTTTAACCAGGAATGTGCCTTACTGCATTTTTTTTTTTTTACGAGTGTCCCAGTAAAGAAATCAGCAGCACAGAGAACATGGTTACAAAAAATACAACACAAACTTATTTATAACATACGTAGATAGAATAGAAGAGAGTAATCAAGCACAACAAAACGTGTGAGATCAGAAGCATAATGTAACATTTATAACCTAAAAGCAGTCAATATACCATTGCAGTGCAATGACAACAAAAAAAAGATATGCATGGATGTAATATAATTACAGATAGAATGGATCAATAAAATCATAACACAGATAGATCTGATGATCACCAAAATTATCCCCAAAAAAATATTCTAGAAATCCTGTGAGGAGAAAAAAAAAAAGCTCAAACGATAAAAACTAACCTGGCGAACAAATGTGATGGGTTTCATTCCTGCTTTGTGGGGATCACTTGAGCTGACATCGATCACCTCTTTGAAGGGTTTC